>NW_016107368.1:2845223-2851179 GCF_001604975.1 Cebus imitator | reverse complement strand
GCTCACTGCAACCTCTGCCTCCTGAGTTCAAGTGATTCTCCTGCCTCCGCCTCCCTAGTAGCTGGGATTACAGGTGCCCACTATCAGGCCTGGCTAATTTCTGTAGTTTAGGTAGAGATGATGTTTCATCAAGTCGGTCAAGCTGGTCTCGAACGCCTGACCTCATTTGATCCGCCTGCCTTGGCCTCCCAAAGTGATGGGATTACAGGCATGAGCCACCTTGTCTGGCCAGGACACATATTTTAATTTATCTTGGGTTGCTGTGTTACAGGGACAGGGTAGGTATGTTTCGCTTCAGTAGATATTGCTGAATAGTTTTCCAAAGGGTATCCCCGCCAGCAATGAGTGGGAGTTCCAGTTGCTCCACGTCCTTTTCAACACTTGGTATTGCCAGTCTAAAAAGAAACATTTTAGCCATTCTGGTGGGTGGCAAGATTCAGGGTTGAAAATTGACTGCCAACCACCCTGAACCCCTGCACCTTGTCTTCTAGGTCTGCCCAAGATGGAGGTGTTTCAGGAATACTACGGGCTTCCTCCACCCCCTGGAGCCATTGGACCCTTTCTACGGCTCAACCCTGGAGACATTGTGGAGCTCACGAAGGCCGAGGCTGAACAGAACTGGTGGGAGGTACAGGCTGGGGCCACAGGAGTGATGGGATGAGACCCATGTGTAGGGTGATGGGTTCATGTGGTCTCTGGGAGTTGGGTCATAGCCCCACTGTACTCTGGAGGGGATGCCTGTGGAGTGGGGTAGACAGATTTCTGGGGATGGCTCTCTGGAAACTGATACTGATTATCATCACCTCTCTGGGTTCTCCAGGCCATCCTGAGATAGATAGATAGACAAGTAGAGTGAACAATGAGCAGGGATAGACACACACACACACACACACGCACACACGCACACATGCACACACACGGACACACGTGCACGTACACATGCACACAAACATGCAAACATGCACACACATGCACACATACACAGGCACTCACTGACGCACATGCAGGCACTCGCGCTCATGCACACACGCACATATGCACATACATGCACACATGTGCACATACACTCATGCACACGTGCGCACACACACGCACATGCACATGAGTGACGGGGCAGGATCTGTGTGTAGGGTTATGGGTTTAGGTGGTGGGAGGGGTCGTGGATCCCATAACCTCTCTGTTCTTATTTTTATCTCCTGGCTGTTTAGGGCAGGAATACGTCTACTAATGAAATTGGCTGGTTTCCTTGTAACAGGGTGAAGCCCTACGTCCACGTGAGTGCCTCAAGTCTGAATGGAACCAGGGCAAGGGGTCCAGGGACGGTCCTGGGAGGAAGGGCAGACTTGGAAAGACACTCCTGGAGCTGGGGAGGTGGCTGCCCATCATGGCAGGTCTTTCTCCAACTCAAGGCTTTGTCCATCCTGCCAACTGAGCCCAGAGAGGGGCCACCCTGGAAACAATAATTAATCTTTTTCTCGTTGATCATTTTTGTATTAAAGTCCTTTCCTTCCTACCCGGGTATGCTAGGGAGGAAAGAGCAGGGACCTAGAAGGTGGGGCTGCCCCCTCCCTTCCCCTCCCTTCCCCTCCCTTCCCCTCCCTTCTCCTGCCTTCCCTTCCCTTCCCCTCTCCTCTCCTCTCCTCTCTTTCTTTTTTGGACAGACTTTTGCTGTTGTTGTCCAGGCTGGAGCACAATGGCATGATCTCAGCTCACTGCAACCTCCACCTCCTGGGTTCAACTGATTCTTCTTCCTCAGCCTCTCAAGTAGCTGGGATTACAGGCACCTGCCATCGTGCCAGGCTAAGTTTTATATTTTTGTAGAGATGTGGTTTCACCATGTTGGTCAGGCCGGTCTTGAACTCCTGACCTCAGGTGATCCACCCGCCTTGGCCTCCCAAAGTGCCGGCATTACAGGCGCGAGCCGCTACACCCTGCCCATACTGTTTTCCATAGCAGTGCACCATTTTACGTTCCCATCAACAGTGCACAGGGGCCCGATTCCTCCACACCCTTGCCAGCATTCGCTGCTTCCTGTTTTGTTTGCTGTTGGTTGGTTTTGCCTTGTAGTAGCTGTCCTTCTGATTTTGAGGTAGTGGAAGTGAGCACTTTTGCCCATATTTAGATGAGGGTTGGCAAACTTGTTCCGTAAAGAGCTGAACAGTAGTGTAACTATGTCACCCCCGAGGGTCCCAGGTAGTTTTGCACCCCTTCAGCTCTGCCCCTGCAGTGCAGAAATAGCCAGAGTTAATCTGTAAATGATGTGTGGGCATATCTATGTTCCCATAAAGCATAATCCATGGTAACTGACAGGTGAATTTCGCATAATCTTCACAATCCAAAAGATACTCATTTGACTAGGTGTGGTGGCGCATGCTTATAATCCTAGCCCTTTGGGATGCCAAGGTGGGAGGATTGCTTGAGGCCAGGAGTTCGAGACCAGTCTGGGAAACAAAGGGAGACCCTCACCCTCATCTTGACAAAATTGAAAAAAAATTAAAAATTGGCGGGTGTGGTGGCACGCATGCCTGTAGTCAGCTCCCCCGGAGGCTGAGGTGGGAGGATGGCTGGAACTCAGGCGGTCGAGGCTGCAGTGAGCTATGATCATACCACTGCACTAAGCCTGGGCAACGTAGTGAGACTGTCTCTAAAATTAAAAAACAAATTCTTTTGATTTTTGCCGACCATCTAAAAATGTAAGAACCATTCTTGGCTTAAGGGCTATGATAAACTGCTGAGAAACAACCCCTGCTTTCTCTGATACTTGCACAGCCTCTCCCCTGAGATTCTGGGACAGTATGCTCAAGGAGTAGCACAGTGCCTGGCACGTAATAGGAACTCGATAAATGCAAGTGGAATGAATGAATGAATGAATGAATGAATGAAGTGCCCTGCCCTTTGCTGTCAGGCTGGGTCTTTACCCTAAGTCGGGGTCTCTGTCTATGTTCTTAGGGCCCTCCTCAGGACCTGTCTGTTTATCTCTGGTAAGTAGAAACATGCTTTTGTTTTTTTTAAATGAGGGGTTTCTGGGTTGGTGTTCCAGGCGGGGTATGGGAGGGGCCTCCAGGTTAATTAGTTATGCATTCAGTGAACCCTGAGCACTGACTTCTGAATCTAGCTCTGGGCTGGGGGCTGCTGGGGAGGGGGCTGCCAAAAGAGGGTCCCTGACCTTGGGAGATGATGGTCTTGTTGGAAGGAAACTGGTTATGACGACGATGATGATGATGGTGGTGGTGGTGATGACAGTCCCAGGTGTTTTTGTGGGATTTTTCGTGGTTGGTTTGTCCCTATAGCACATCAAGCACATGGGGTGGAGGTTTACAGTGTGGCTTTTGGAGCCTTGGAGCCTGCTGACCTGGATTCAAATTCTGACCCCAACATTACCTAGCTGTGTGACGTTGGGCCAGTAACAACCTCTCTGTTTCAGCGTTCCTCTCTGGAAAATAGCTTCATGACAGTATCTACTTCATAGCGTTGTTAGGAGGTGTAAGTGAGTCTGTTAAGTGCTTTTGTCCTGGTCCTGACACATAACGAGCACTTTATATAGCATTAGCTGTTGCTGTTACTACAGTGAATCTGTTCTAAGATGCATGTTTTGTTTTCCCTTCACATTTGAACATCTCTGCCATTGAAATGGCTCTTGCAATCAACACCGTCCGTCTTCTGCTGAATTTTATAGACAGGAAATGTTTCGTAATGGCACATAAAAGAATGGTGCATTGAGGAATCGCTGGCGCCCCCGCTCTTTACAGAGCTTCTCTAACTTTCTTTTCTTTTTTTTTTTTAATCTTTTTTTTTAAAGATGGGGTTTCACCATGATGGCCAGGCAGGTCTTGAACTCCTGACCTCAGGTGATTCACCCACCTTGGCCTCCCAAAGTGCTAGGATTACAGGCGTGAGCCACCGCGCCCGGCCGTTACAAAAGCCCTTCGGTAAATAGTTGTGATTCGATTCTTATTCCCTGCCCACTGCTTCTTTTTTTTTTTTTTTTTTTTTTTTTGCCAAGGAGGAATCCTTTTTGCAAAGGAGTGTGAGAGAGGGGAAGTGACTTACTTCATGTCACATGGTGAGGAAGTGATGGAGATGGGATTTGAACCCAAAGCCTCCATTTACCGTCTCTTGCTAGTAATAAAACACAGCATGATGATGCCACCATCTTCTTGTTGCCCAAGCTGGAGTGCAGTGGTGTGATCTCAGTTCACTGCAACCTTTTCAAGTGATTCTCCTGCCTCAGCCTCCCAAGTAGTGGGGATGACAGGTACCCTCCACAAAGGAACCACCGGGGCAGGGTAAACTTCATGTTTCTCACCGGGTTCCGGCCCCTGCCTCCTCGGGGCCTACCTTGGTGCTGAAGGGCTGTGAGATCCAGGCTGTCACCAACTTAAAAAATCAAGGGGGTTCACGGGGGAAAGGCAGCCTCTGCATGGCGATGTGGGGCCCAGGCACAGGGAATGCACAAACTCTGTCTTTGGTGTATCTTTGCAGGTACGCAGGCCCCATGGAGCGCGCAGGGGCAGAGAGCATCCTCACCAACCGCTCGGATGGGACGTTCTTGGTGCGGCAGAGGGTGAAGGATGCAGCAGAATTTGCCATCAGCATTAAGTAACTCCTCTCTCCCTGACCCCACGCCCTTTTGGGGCCTTGGCCCTGTAGGCTTGGGGAAAAAGGGTATCCAGGCTTTACTTTCTAAAAGTGTACAGTGATAATATTCACCTTTTACTGAGCCCTGCAGGGTCCCGATTGCTTTTCATCTTCCTTATTTCTTTCAACTGACAACCACAAGCACGAGATCCGATTCTTAGAGAGACTCAAAAAGACTTTTAAAAATTAATTAAATAATTAAAGACAGAGTCTCCCTCTGTCACCCTGGCCTTTCTTTTTTTTCTTTTTTCTTCCTTTCCTTTCCTCCTCCCCTCTCCCATCCCCTCCCCTACCCCATGCCCTCCCCTCCTGCATCCCTTCCCCTTCCCCTCTCCCCCTCCTCCCCTCCCCTTCTCTTCCTTCCTCCCTTCCCCTCCCCTCCCTTCCCCTTCCCTTCCCTTCCCATTCTCCCTCTGTCACTCAGGCTGGAGTGCAGTGGCATGATCTTGACTCACTGCAACCTCCACCTCCCAGATTCACGCAATTCTCCTGCCTCGGCCTTCCCAGTAGCCAGGATTACAGGCACGCACCACCACACCTGGCTAATTTTTTGTATTTTTAGTAGAGACAGGGTTTCACTATGTTGGCCAGCCTGGTCTCAAACTCCGGACCTCAAGTGATCCATCCGCCTCAGCCTCCCAAAGTGTTGAGACTATAGGCATGAGCCATCATGCCCAGCCTGAAGGCTTTTATTTTTAATCAGTTTTCATATGTATTTTTTTTTTTTAACTTTCAGGAATTTCTAATTTTTTAAAAATTAATTTCATTAATTGTTGTGTGTGTGTGTGTGACAGAGTCTCACTCTGTTGCCCAGGCTGGAGTGCAGTGGTGAGATCTCAGCTCACTGCAACCTCTGCCTCCCAGATTCAGGGGACCCTCCCAGCTCAGCCTCCTGAGTAGCTGGGACTACAGGTATGCGCCACCACACCCAGCTGATGTCAATATATTTTGTAGAAACTAGGGTCTCCCCATGCTGCCCAGGCTGGTCCATACTCCTGACCTCAAGTCATCCTCCCACCTCAGCCTCCCAAAATGTAGGGATTACAGGTGTGAGCCACTGCACCCCACCTGCATATATTTTTTCAACTTATTTTAGAATCCGAGGGTACATGTGCAGCTTTGTTAGAAAGGCATATTGCAACAGTGCTGAGGTTTGGAACTGTGAATGATCCCATCACCCAGGGAGTGGGGAGTGAGCATGTACTCCTCAGGTAGTTTCCAGCTCTTTCATCTCACCTTCCTCCCTCTAGTGCTCCCCCACGTCTGTTGTTCCCATCTGTTTTTCTTTTTCTTTTTTTTTTTTTTAAGATGGAGTCTC
>NW_016107368.1:2842309-2845146 GCF_001604975.1 Cebus imitator | reverse complement strand
AAGTAGCGGGGATTACAGGTGTGCAGCACCATGCCTGGCTAATATTTTGCATTTTCAGTAGCGACGGGGTTTCACCATGTTGGCCAGGCTGGTCTCGAACTCCTGACCTCAGGTGATCCGCCTGCCTTGGATTCCTAAAGTGCTGGGATTACGGGCATGAGCCACCATACCTGGCCAATATTGTTCCCATCTTTATGTCCATGTGAACCCAATGTTTAACCCTTGCTTATAAGTGAGAACATGTGGTATTTGGTTTTCTGTTCCTGTGTTAATTCACTTAGGATCATAACACCCAGTGCATCGAGGTTGCCGCACGCACGTGATCTCATTCTTTTTCAGGGCTGTATCGTAGTCCATCGTGTATATGTACCACATTTTCTTATCCAGTCCACTATTGATGGGCACCTGGGTTGATTCCATGTCTTTGCTATTGTGAATGGTGCCGTGATGAACATATGAGCAAATGTGTCTTTTTGGCAGCACAATTAATTTTTCCTTTGGGTAGATGATACCCAGTAATGGGGTTGCTGCATCAAATGGTGGTTGTATTTTAGTTCTTTGAGAAATCTCCAAAGTGCTTTCCACAGTGGCTGAACCAACTTACATTCCAACCCACAGTGTAAAAGAATTCCCTTTTCTCACATGCTGCTAAGTTGATAATTTCGTTTTTATTTTTGGCTCCTGGGAATTTCCCTTGTTTTTCTTTTGAGAGCTCAGCATTTTTTTTCTTGAGTATTTCTGGGGTAGTAGGAAGGGTTTTTTTTTTTTGGTTGTTTTGTTTTTTATCTAGTTTGCCAGATGAGCAGCAGTGGAAGTCTTTTCCAAGGCCCCTTTTAATCTATGTCCACATATTGTCAGAAACGGGTCTCTCCTCCTTCTTCCTTTCTATCCTATGGTCATCTATATTGGTGGAAGGGGACGTCTCTTCCTATCTATTCCAGAATATTACAACATCTTTCTTTCCTTCTTTCCTTCTTTTTCTTCTTTCTTTCTTCTTTTTTTCTTTTTGTTGAGATGGAGTTTGTTCTTGTCGCCCAGGCTGGAGTGCAATGGTGTGATCTCAGCTCACTGCAACCTCCACCTCCCGGGCTCAAGCGATTCTACTGCCTCAGCCTCCCAAGCAGCTGGGATTACAGGTGCATGCCACCACACCTGGCTAATTTTTTGTATTTCCAGTAGAGATGGGGTTTTTCCATGTTGGTCAGGCTAGTCTTGAACTCCAGACCTCAGGTGATCCGCCCGCCTCAGCCTCCAAAGCTCTGGGACTACAGGTGTGAGCCACCGCGCCTGGCAAACATTGCTTTCTTTACAGGGTCTTATTGGCTTCTCAACAAATGTGTGAGTCAGGGAAGATGATTTCTCCATTCCTCTTCTATGAGAGGAAGACATTAGGGCTTAGAGTAGCGAAGGCCCTAGGGAAGGGGTTCTGCTGGGACAGCCTCAGCCTTTGGGTTCCAGTGGTTGCTTCTACCTGAAGGGGTCAAGTTTCCTTCTTCCATGATTGGGGCTTGGTGGGGAATGGGCTTGGTTCCCAGACTCAGGGCCCAGTGACCATCTGGTTCCAGATACAACGTCGAGGTCAAGCACATTAAAATCATGACAGCGGAAGGACTGTACCGGATCACGGAGAAAAAGGCTTTCCGGGGGCTTACGGTAAGGGTCAGTGTCCCTCCAACCCAGCTTCCCAGAGCCTGGGAGGACCCTCCCTGCACCTCCATCTTTTCCCACATTCAGGGTGACCCCCTCTAGTGGCGCTACAGTGCAAGTGACCTTAAACTTACACTCTTAAGGCTGAGCATGGGAGTAATAATGAATAACAGCAGCTGAGTACTGACAGAGCATTTCAGTATAAGACATGTTAATTTTTTTTTTTTTTTTGAGACAGAGTCTCGCTCTGTCACCAGGCTGGAGTGCAGGGGCGCAGTCTTAGCTCACTGCAACCTCTGCCTCCAGGGTTCAAGTGATTCTCCTGCCTCAGCCTCCCAAGTAGCTGGGACTACAGGCATGCGCCACCACACCTGGCTAATTTTTGTATTTTTAGTAGAGACGGGGTTTCAACATGTTGGGCTGGATGGTCTTGATCTCTTGACCTTGTGATTCTCCTGCCTCCCAAAGTGCTGGGATTACACTTGCGAGCCACCATGCCCAGCTGATATGTTAATTTTTAAATTTGATTCATACATGTATACATACATGTATGTATGTATGTATGCATGTGTGTATATATGCATGTGTATATGTGTATTTAAATTTTACTTATGCAAATATACGTATATATACACGTGTGTGTGTGTATAGAGAGAGAGAGAGAGAGACAGAGAGAGAGTCTTGCTCTGTTGTCCAGGCTGCAGTGCAGTGATATAATCATAGCTCACCGCAGCCTCAAATTCCTGGGTTAAACAATCCTCTTACCTCAGCCTCCTGAGTAGCTGGGACTATAGACATGCACCACCATGCCTGGCTAATTAAAACAAAATTTTTTATTGTAGATATGGGGACTTGCGTTGTTGCTCAGGCTGGCCTCGAACTCCTAGGCTCAAATGATCCATCTTAGCGTCTCAAAGTGTGTGAGCCACTGGATTCAGCCCTCAAGCATGTTATAGATAGGAACCTAATTAATTCCCTCAACCCCTGTTCTAGTTCCCATTTCACAGATGGGTAAAACTGAGGCTTACTCCTCATCTAGCTTCACTGAATGGCAAAGCCCATAGCTTGTCTCTGCCTAATCTGCTGCATAATCATGTGAGCAACAATTCAGATGCCTTTTGAGCGTTCTTGCTTCTGTTTGGTACCTTGTAAATTTCCTTTTTCTTTCATGCTTTTTTTTTTTTTTTTTT
>NW_016107368.1:2832555-2841753 GCF_001604975.1 Cebus imitator | reverse complement strand
AAGAGACAGGGTCTTGCTCTGTGGCCCAGGCTGGATGCAGTGTTGTGATCATAACTCCCTATAGTTTACAACCCCTGGGCTCAGGCGATCCTCCCTCCTCAGCTTCCTGAATAGCTGGGACTACAGGCATGCACGGTCATGCCTGGCTCGTGTTTTAATCTTTTGTAGTCCCTGCATCTGGTCCACTGATGATTACTAATTATAAATTAAGGCACCTGGCACCCATAGAAGGCTTTGAATTTGGTGAGCTAATTATCTGGTAAATGTATCAGGAAGTGAATTATTCAACTATTAGAAGAACTTGTTTTAGGCAATGTGGTCCCTTCCCCATAAACGGTCCTGGCTGCTCAGAAAGGTGATGAGCTCCCCATCATGGGGAGCATTCAAGGGGTCACTTGTCAAAGAGGCCAGAAGCAGGGCCTGCTTCATGTGAGGAGTTGCATCTGGCTCTTCCTAGCTCTGCCCCCTCATGGGCTGACCCACTGGGATAGCATCTGTCATGTTGTCGCTTTCTAGGAGCTGGTGGAGTTTTACCAGCAGAACTCCCTAAAGGATTGCTTCAAGTCTCTGGACACCACCTTGCAGTTCCCTTTCAAGGAGCCGGAGAAGAGGACCATCAGCAAGCCAGCAGGTAGGAGGTCTCAGGCAGCCTACCGTCCCAGCCCCTTCCCACTGTGGAGGGAAAGTTTGGGGACGCCATTGACACCCCTTCCGATAGGCTTGCAGAGGTCATGTCTGTACAGTAGCAGAAACCCCTTTTCACATCTGTCTATCCATTTATATCTCTATATATCTATATATCATCTAGCATCGATCTCTATCCATAGATACCTATATCTACAGATATCTAGATATCCCAGGGTGAGCCCCTGAGTCACCCTGGGAGCAGGTCAGGAAAGAGAGATAGATATAGATGTCGATGTATAGATAACGATATCTACATCTATAGATTTTTTTTTTTTTTGAGACAGACTCACTCTGTCACCTAGGCTAGAGTGCAGTGATGCCATCTTAGCTCACTGCAACCTTTGCCTCCCACCTCCCAGGTTCAAAGGATTCTCATGCCTCAGCCTCAAAATAAGAATTCAAAACCAGTCTTATTTTTGGGATGGGCATGGTGGCTCATGCCTGTAATTTCAGCAGTTGGGGAGGCTAAGGCGTCTGGGTCACTTGAGGTCAGGAGTAGCCAAGACCAGGCTGGCCAACATGGTGAAACCCTATCTCTACTAAAAATGTAAAAATCAGCCAGGCATGGTGGTGCACACCTGTAATCTCAGCTACCTGGGAGGCTGAGGCAGGAGAATTTCTTGAACGCAGGAGGCAGAGGTTGCAGTGAGCTGAGATCGTGCCACTGCACTCTGGCCTGGGTGACAGAATAAGACTCCATCTCAAAAAAAAAGGTCTTATTTTCTAAATCCGGATAGGAGGATGATGCTGGGAGTGCAGTTGTGTCTCCTTAAAGTAGGGGGCATCTAACACGCAGAAAAGAGCACCGAGAAGCTCTTTATCCTGGAGGTACCCTCCTGAGAGCTGTGCCTTCAGTGAGTGGGTATCCGCCACAGAACTTTTTCTCACTTGTGTTCTCTCTCCACAGTGGGAAGCACAAAGTATTTTGGCACAGCCAAAGCCCGCTATGACTTCTGCGCCCGGGACCGATCAGAGCTGTCGCTCAAGGAGGGGGACATCATCAAGATCCTTAACAAGAAAGGACAGCAAGGCTGGTGGCGAGGGGAGATCTATGGCCGGGTGAGGCAGGCAGGGCTGGGCAACAGGGGGAGGGCATGGGGGTTTCCTGAGAGCAACTTGGTCATAGAGACCCCAGTCCAGGCAGCACTGAAGGAATTAAGAAACGGAAACAGCCTGGGCATGGTGGCTCATGACTGTAATCCCAGCACTTTGGGAGGCTGAGGTGGGTGGATCACAAGGTCAAGAGTTCGAGACCAGTCTGGGCAACATGATGAAACCCCATCTCTACTAAATATACAAAAATTAGCTGGGCGTGGTGGCAGACACCTATAATCCCAGCTACTCAGGAGGCAGAGGAAGGAGAACCCCTTGAACCCGGGAGGCGGAGGTTGCAGTGAGCCGGGATTATGCCACTGCACTCCAGCCTGGGTGACAGAGCGAGACCCTGTCTCAAAAACAAGAAAAGAAAAGAAACAAAAATAGAGTGCAAAAGTGGGATCAGAGTGGGGCCGTCAGGGTCTGCCAGCGTTTCCCAGCTGACAGCCCAGAGCAGACTCGGACCCACGTATTGATTCTTTGTGAACAAGTGATTGTAATAAGCAGGTGCTCAGTGTTTCTTCATAGAATAAAGATAGACTAAATAGGCAGATCGTGCCTGCTCACTACTAAAACAGAAATAAGCTAGAAAGCATCCTTTTTGAGTCAGCAATGGGGACAAGGGCATGTATCCTGTGTTTTGGGAACTGGTTTATCTAGTGCATGACTGGGACATACTGCCTACTATTCTAGCGGTTTTCTGCCTGGGGATGGCTCGGTGTTCCTTGCCATCACCTCTCAGCAAACAACATACACTCCATCACACACATGTTAAGACCTCCTCCCAGCAGGGGTTGACCTGGTGGTGGAGGGGCTGCGCTGGAACTGGGGACTGGAGCAGGTGAGGTGTGGCTTCCATGGAGGTCTTTCCTGGTCAGAGGGAAGGAAGACAGGGATGTCATTTATGCATTTATGGAACCTATAGGCATGTGTTGAGCACCTGCTGTGCGCAGACATTGTGCCGGGTGCCAGAAACAGAAACAAGCACGGTACAAGGACTGCCCTCTTGAAACTTATAATCTAATGCGGAGGACAGACCTACACCCAAGCAGTTATGACACTGAGCGGTCACGATTAACAAGGGTGCTGGGCACGGTGGCTTATGCCCTCAATCCCAGTGCTTTGGGAGGCTGAGGTGGGAGATCTCTTGAGGCCACAAATTCGAGGCCAGCCTGGCTAAAATACTGAGATCTCACCTCTACATAAATAAAAATAAAAACATTAGTTGGGTGTGGTAGTGTGTGCTTGTAGTCCCAGGTTTTCAGGAGGCTGAGGTGGGAGGATTGCTTGAGCCCAGGAGTTGGAGGCTGCCTGAGCCATGATTATGCCTCTGTACCTCCAGCCTGGGAGACAGAACAAGACCCTGTCTCAAAAAAAAAAAAAAAATAGAAGAAGAAGAAAGAATAAAAGAGATTGTGGTGGAGAATTACTGAGGGAGCCCCTGACTCACCCTGGGAGCAGGTCAGGATGATATCTGAAAGACCAAACTGATTAATAAAAGATAAATAAAGTTATCCAAGTAAAAAGGTTGTAGATGGGTTGGGGGAAAGTGTTTCAGACAGAAGGACCAGTGTGTGCAAATGTCCTGGGGTGAGAGTGACTGGCATGTTTTGAAAACACCGAGGCAGGCATTTGTGTCTTTCTTGGCTCACTGCAACATCACCAGTGCTTGGGACAGTGCCTGGCACACAGTATGTGCCTAATCAATACTGAATATACAAAGAGGCAGAGCTGGGACTAAATCACTGTGCTCACTTGTCTGCTTGAATTCAGACTCTAAGGAATGGAAGAGACCTCAAGACTCTTCAAGCCCACTTGTTTCTGCCAAGTTCTTTTTTTTTTTTTTTTTGAGACAGAGTCTTGCTCTGTTGCCAGGTGCCAGGATGGAGTGCAGTGGTGTGATCTCGGCTCACTGCAACCTCCGCCTCCCGGGTTCAAACAATTCTCCTGCTTCAGCCTCCGAGTAGCTGGGACTACAGACGCGCGCCACCACATGGGCCCAGCTAATTTTTATATTTTAGCAGAGACGGGGTTTCACTATGTTGGCCAGGATGGTCTTGATCTCTTGACCTCATGATCCGTCCGCCTCCGCCTCCCAAAGTGCTGGGGTTACAGGCGTGAGCCACCGCGCCTGGCCCTCTGCCAAGTTCTTATTTTCGTTCCATGGAGGCAGAGCACCTTTATTTCACCCACTGATGACTTCTCAGCCACTAGAATTCTGCCTTGATTATGATGATGTCTCAAAAATACTTGTTTAATGAAAACAAGGACAGTGGTTAGAGCTTACATTCTACTGGGGAAAACGTACATGAAAAAGTGATCTGGGTAATTGCATAGATTAGTAGTTTTGTTAAAACAGCGGATGATCAGTTTAACGAGCATTGGAGGACAATTAGTGTTTGAAAGAGCCTTTTGGAGCACTGAAGGAGGATTGGGATGTAAAGGATTCATCCATCCATCCATCCATCCATCCAACCACAAATCATCGATTCATCTGTGCATCCGTCCATCTCAACCTATGCATCTATCCATTCATCCACCGACCCTTCCATTCACTCATCTGTCTATCCATTCATCCACCTACCCACCCATTAAAACATTAACCTAACCATTAATCCTCCCATCCATCCAACATCTGTTCATTCATTTCTACCTGTGTGTCCATCCTTCTATCCATGCAGGCACCCATTTGTTAATCTGTCTCTATATTTATCCATCTATCCACCAACCCATCAGTCTACTAATTCATCCATCCATGCATCCAACCACAATCCACCAACCCATGTATCCATCCACCCATTCATCTATCGTCTATCTACCTATTATCTATCTATTGTCTATTTCTATCTACCTATTATCTATTTATTGTCTGTATAATCTATTGTCTATCGTCTATTGTCTGTCTGT
The DNA here is from genome assembly GCF_001604975.1 of Cebus imitator. Lineage (NCBI taxonomy): Eukaryota > Metazoa > Chordata > Mammalia > Primates > Cebidae > Cebus > Cebus imitator. The sequence continues at coordinate 2,837,064 of NW_016107368.1, read as the reverse complement.
CTATCTATCTATCTAGCTATCTAGCTATCTTTCTATCTACCCACCTATCTATCCACTTGCCCAGCAATCCAAGAATCCATCCATTCATCTATCCATCCATCCATCCAACAAATATATTCATTAAATATCTACTGTGTGCCAGGAACTGTTCTAGGCTCTTGGGATTCAGTGGCAATAATACAGACAGAAATTCCTGCTGGCCAGGCATGGTGGCTTAAGCCTGTAATCCCAGCACTTTGGGAGGCCAAGGTGGGCGGATCACCTGAGGTCAGGAGTTTGAAACCAGTCCAACTAACATGATGAAACCCCATCTCTACTAAAAATACAAAAAAATTGGCTAGGCGTGGTGGCAGGCACCTGTAATCCCAGCTACCCGGGAGGCTGAGGCAGGAGAATCACTTGAACCTGGGAGGCAGAGGTTGCAGTGAGCCGACATTGTGCCACTGCACTCCAGCCTGGGTGACAGAGCAAGACTCTGTCAAAAGAGAGAAAGAAAGAAGAGAAAGAGAAAGAAGGAAAGACAAGAAAAAAAAAAAAAAGAAAGAAAAGGAAAGAAAGGAAGGGAGGGAGGGGGAAAGAGAGAGAAAGAGAAAGAAAGAAAAGGGGCTAAGAAGCTTTGGTTGGGGTGGGTGGGGCTTGCAATTTTTAATAGGGTAGTTAGGAAAGCCTTGTTGATAAAGTGACATTTGGGCAGGGACTTGTAGGAGGTAATGGGTGTGTGTGTGTGCACGCTCAAGTGCACACACGTGTGGTTGTCAGCCTTGTGTATGTTGGGTGATGTCTTTTCTGGGGTAGAAGTAATAGCAGGTGCAAAGGCCCTGAAGTGGGAGGGGGCCAGCCTGGTGTGTGGGGGGGGCAGTAGGAGAATGTGCAGAGACTGCTCTGATGAGCTCCTCATCTGTTTTCAGGTTGGGTGGTTCCCTGCCAACTACGTGGAGGAAGATTATTCTGAATACTGCTGAGCCCTGGTGCACTGGCGGACAGACAAGAAACTCCAGGCTCTGAGCCAGTGTGGGCAGGCAGCGGGGCCAGGGGCTGTGACAGCTCCCAGAAGGGGGAGACTTTGGGATGGACTGCGGGAGGCCAGCGTCCAGCTGGCATTGCCCCCAGAATGTGCCCTGCCACGGTTAATTTATAACACCCCGATTTCCTCTTGGGTCTCCTCAAGGAGGTAGGGCTCAAGGTGATTACATTTAATAAAAGGATGAAGATGAGTGGAAGGACTGGTCTTGTTCAGAAGGAGCTGCCAGGAGAAAGATGGGGAGAGAGCATGCCATACAGACAAAGCCGTCTCACCAATCCACAGACAAAGCCCCTGCACCAATCCACAGACTAAGCCCCCTCACCAATCCACAGACAAAGCCGTCTCACCAATCCACAGACAAAGCCATCTCACCAATCCACAGACAAAGCCGTCTCACCAATCCACAGACAAAGCCCCCTCACCAATCCACAGACAAAGCCCCCTCACCAATCCACAGACAAAGCCCCCTCACCAATCCACAGACTAAGCCCCCTCACCAATCCACAGACAAAGCCGTCTCACCAATCCACAGACAAAGCCCCCTCACCAATCCACAGACAATACCCCCTCACCAATCCACAGACAAAGCCCCCTCGCCAATCCACAGACAAAGCCCCTCATCAATCCACAGACAAAGCCGTCTCACCAATCCACAGACAAAGCCCCCTCAGCAATCCACAGACAATACCCCCTCACCAATCCACAAAGCCCCTCACCAATCCACAAAGCCCCTCACCAATCCACAGACAAAGCCCCCTCTCCAATTCACAGAGAAAACCTCCTCACCAATTCACAGACAAGAGCCCTCTTGCCAATTCCTGTCTTCCAGCTTCTTTGCTGTTCTCTGTCATTTATCGATACAATACAACTTGAATCCCGCTTTTGGTCCGGGCGCAGTGGCTCATGCCTGTAATTCCAGCTCTTTGGGAGGGCCAGATGTGCAGATCACCTGAGATCAGGAGTTCAAGACCAATCTGGTCAACATGGTGAAACACCGTCTCTACTAAAAATATAAAAACTAGCTGGGCGTGGTGACAGGCTGAGGCAGGAGAACCAATTGAACCTGGGAGGTGGAGGTTGCAGTGAGCCGAAACCACGCCATTGCACTCCAGCCTGGGTAATAAGCAAAACTTCATCTAAAAAAAAAAAAAAAAAAAAAAAAAAAAAAAANAAAAAAAAAAAAAAAAAAAAAAAAAAACAGAAAAAAGGAGAAAGAAATTCCTACTCTGATTATTTATTTATTTATTTATTTATTTTGAGACAGTGTCTTGCTCTGTCGCCAACAGTGGTGGGATCTCGGCTCACTGCAACCTCCGCCTCCCAGGTTCAAGCAATTCTCCTCCTTAGCCTCCCGAGTAGCTGGGACTGCAGGTATGCAGCACCATGCCCAGCTAATTTTTGTATTTTTAGTAGAGACGGGGTTTCACCGTGTTGACCAGGATGGTCTCAATCTCCTGACGTCGTGATCCATCTGCCTTGGCCTCCCAAAGTGCTGGGATTATAGGCGTGAGGTACCACGCCCAGCAAATTCCCACTTTTATTCTCAAAGATTTCTATACTCAGGAAAGAACTTTATACTCGAAGATTCAAGATCACAAATGTACCACTCATTTGTTGTTTTTTTTTCTTTTTAAATCATTTTAATTTTTTTTCAGGGACAGAGTCTCACTCTGCGGCCCAGGCCGGCGTGCGGCAGCACAGTCACAGCTCACTGCAGCCTCCACCTCCTGGTGTCCCACGTCCTCCCACGTCAGCCTCCCAAGTGGCTGGAACTACAGGCGAGCATCACCTCACCCAACTAATATTTTATTTTACATAGAAAGGGGGTGTTGCTATGTTGGCCAGGCTGGTCTTGATCTCTTGGGCTCAAGCAATCCTCCCACCTTGACCTCCCAAAGTGCTGGGATTACAGGCGTGAGCCACCATGCCTGGCCTCGTTCGTTTTTCCTTTTGAGATGGAGTCTTGCTCTATCGCCCAGGCTGGAGTGCAGTGGCACGATCTTGGCTCACTAATCTCCACCTCCTGGGTTCAAGCAATTCTCCTGCCTAAGTCTCCCAAGCAGCTGGGATTACAGGTGCCCACCACACCTGGCTATTTTTGTATTTTTTGTAGAGACAGGGCTTCGCCTTGTTGGCCAGGCTGGTCTTAAACTCCTGACCTCAGGTGATCCACCTGCCTCGGCCTCCCAAAATTCTGGGATTACAAGTGTGAGCCACTGTGCCCAGCCATTTTTTATTTAATAGTCTTTATTTAAATTATGGTAAAATATACATCACGTGAAATGTATCATCTTAACCATCTTTAAGTGTTCACTAGCATTAGTACATTCACATTATCATGTAACCGTCACCCCCATCCATCTTCAAAACTTTTTCATCATGTAAAACTGAAATTCTATATCCATTAACCAACTCTCCATTCCTCTCTGCCCCTAACCCCTAGCAGCTACTATGACCAGATTTTTATCTGGAGTCGAGAGCCAGCTCAGCCATAGTGACCCCCACCAGGCGGCGCTGAAGGAACTGAGAGGCAGACGCCCAGATAGAAGAGCAAGGTGGGACCATCCGGGGGACCAGCAGCCTTCCGAGCTGAGAGCCTCAGGGGCTGACAGCATTTCAGGTTGAAGGCTTTGAGCAGGCTCTGACCCACTCAGTTAGCCTCTCTGAACAGGTGATCATTATTAACAAACAGATGGATGGTATTTTCTCATAACACAAAACAGGCCAAGTAGGCAGCTGGTGCCCGCTTACCACTGATCACAGACAAACTAAAAGGTGTTCTCCACGAGGGAGCCACGGGGGCAGGGGCAGATATCACAAATAATTGTTGTAACCGGTGTGTGATATTTATACATTGTCCTGCCACTTTGGAATGCCCCAAGTGGTTTTCCACTTTTGTGGGGGGGGGGGTGGCTAGGTTTTCCCTGCCATCGTTCTTCACAGCAAACAATATATTCTGTCATACACTCAGCATTCGTCAATATTCATACACTTAGCATTTCTCAATAACAACACATTTATCAATGGAGTCCTTTAGAGGTTAGACTTTTTTTTTTCACAGAGTCTCACCCCATTGCCCAGGCTGGAGTGCAGTGGCGTGATCTTGGCTCACTGCAGCCTCCGCCTCTTGCATTCAAGCAATTCTCCTGTCTCAGCTTCCCAAGTAGATGGGACTACATGCTAGTGGGACTATGCCCAGCTAATTTGTATTTTTAGTACAGACGAGGTTTCACCATGTCAGCCAGGATGGTCTTCATCTCCTGACTTTGTGATCTGCCCACTTCGGCCTCCCAAGGTGCTGGGATTACAGGCGTGAGCCACCGTGCCCAGCTGACTTTTTTTTTAATGCTCATAAACTAAGATTCAGGATCTTCAAGTAAGATTTTGAAGATCTAAAGCCAGGGAGGCTGGAGGGTTACTTGAGGCCAGGAGCTCAAGACCTGCCTCCACAACATAGTGAGACCTTCCTCTCTACCAAAAAAAAA
>NW_016107368.1:2825940-2832507 GCF_001604975.1 Cebus imitator | reverse complement strand
GGAGGCTGAGGTGGGAGGATTGCTTGAGCCCAGGAGGTTGAGGCTGCGGTGAGCTATTTTTGCATCACTGCACTCTAGCCTAGGCAACAGAGTGAGACCTCATCTCTAAAAACCAAGCAGGCCGGGTGCAGTGGCTCACACCTGTAATCCCAGCACTTTGGGAGGACAAGGCGGGCAGATCACCTGAGGTCAGGAGTTTGAGACCAGCCTGGCCAACATGGTGAAACCTCGTCTTTACTAAAAATACAAAAATTAGCCAGGCTTAGTGGCAGGTGCCTGTAATCCCAGCTACTTGGGAGGCTGAGGCAGGAGAATTGCTTGAACCTGGGAGGCGGAGGTTGCAGTGAGCCGAGACTGTGCTATTGCACTCCAGGCAGGGCGACAGAATAAGACTCCATCTCAACAACAAAAAAACCAAACAAAACCCAACTGACAACAAAAGCCAGGGAGTTGCTTTGTGGGTAAATCGGCAGGCTGCTAGAATAGCCTTTGGTAGGCAAAAAGATGGGCTGGCCTGAGCAGACAGGGCTGGGGAAGGATCCTGGGCTATATAAATTAATTTGGGAAAAAGTAGTTCATACTTCTAAATATCACCCTACCATACTAATAAAGAGGCGGCTCCCATATCAAGTATTCAGCGTTGTCTGTTGCCATGAAAATAAGCACTTCACACACGTGCTCTAAGTTGATCTCACGACCAGCTTTTTGGGTTTTTATTTCTATATGAAGTAGAGCATAGTGGCCAGGGATCCAGGAGACATTAAGGTCCTCTCTGCCCCTATGAAATTAGCTGTAAAGTTCTGAGAAAGACATCACCTCTCTGAACCAGAGAAAGATGACATCAGCTAGCCATGGGCACAGCGTATGCATCTAAGCACAGAGCCACGCTCCTTTTTTTGGGACAGAGTCTTGCTCTGTTGCCCAGGCTGGCGTGCAATGGCACTATCTCGGCTCACTGCAACCTCTGCCTCCTGGGTTCAAACGACTCTCCTGCCTCAGCCTCCTGAGTAGCTGGGATTACAGGCACCCCCCACCCCCCACCACCACACACCCAGCAGAGATTCACAGGGACAAAGATTCCCTCCCCATGACCCTACATTCTTGGCAAGCAGATGCACAAATGGACATGGACCCAGACAGTCAAAAAATACCTGCCCATTGCAATAGGCAAATGCAGCAGAGAGACAGCTACAGAGACATACAGCATGACTCATTACTACAGGACCCCAGACCCCAGAAATACTTGCCTCCATCCCCCCACAAAGCCACCAAACAAGACTGAAAATATAAATAGAAACACATGCACACAGATGCAAAAATACAGGTGGGGCGCACTGGCTCACGCCCTGTAATCCCAGCACTTTGAGAGGCTGAGGCAGACGGATCACCTAAGGTAAGGAGTTCGAGACCAGCTTGGTCAACATGGTGAAACCCCATCTCTACTAAATGTACAAAAGCTTGCCTGTGTGGTGGTGGGTGCCTGTAATCCCAGCTACTGGGGAGGCTGAGGCAGGAGAATCACTTGGGCCACTCCCCCGCCCCGAGAAACACTTTTTAATCCAAAGGAGTGACTCCCTAAAGGTAGAATTCCAGGCAATGAAGTTAGGTGTGGGGCAGATTTTCATGTAGGGAGCCATCATATTTCATGGGTACCATTCATTCAAGGTGGGACTTGTTCTTAGGCATCCAACACTTCCGCGTTTCCCTGGCATTTGAGGCCGGGAACCAAGTTCCCCATATCCTGCACTTTGTAACCCCCAGAACCAATTTCTAGCTGTGTACTGCCCTCTGGTGGCCATCAGTGATTTGATTTCACTGTCTAAAACTTTCTGATTTGACTGTTTCCAAAGATAAGGCTGTTAGAAGTCAGGCTCGGCTGTTTGACTCTGATCTGCAGAAGTTGGGGAGCCATGGCATGAGGGTGATTGATTGGACAGAGTCTGGCTCTGTCACTGAAGCTGGAGTGCAATGGTGTGATCTTGGCTCACTGCATGTCTCCCAGATTCAAGTGATTCTCCTCCCTCAGCCTCCCAAGTAGCTGGAACTACAGGCATATGCCACCAGGCCCGGCTAATTTTTGTATTTTCTTTTGAGTAGAGACAGAGTTTCACCATGTTGGCCAGGCTGGTCTCGAACTCCTGACCTCAGGTTATCCACCTGCCTTGGCTTCCCAAAGTGCTGGGATTACAGGTGTGAGCCACTGTGCCTGGCTGGAGTGGGGATGGTGCAATCAGTGGATATTTGCATAGCATTTGCCCACTCTTATGGTGTAAATATTCCCACCACAGCTGATTGATTTCCTCTCCCTCCCTCCTTCCTTCCTCCCTCCCTCCCTCCCCCTTCCGTTCCTCCCTCCCTCCCTCCCTCCCTTCCTTCCTTCCTTCCTTTCGTCTCTCTCTCCCTCTTTCTTTCTTTTCTCACTCTGTCACCCAGCCTGGAGTTCAGTGGCATGATCTCAGCTCACTGCAATCTTGGCCTCCCAGGTTCCAGCAATTCTCCTGCCTCAGACTTCCAAGTAGCTGGTATTACAGGTGCCAACCACCATGCCCAGCTAATTTTCACATTTTTAGTAGAGATGGAGGCAGAGGTTGCAGTGAGCCGAGATCGTGCTGCTGCAGTCCATGTTGGCCAGGCTGGTCTTGAACTCCTGACCTCAGATGATCTGCCCACCTCGGTCTCCCAAAGTGCTGGGATTCACAGGCATGAGCCACCGTGCCCGGCCCACTGCTGATTTCAAGTCATTGTAGGTATCCTCACCCCTCTTGCCTCCAGTCCACCCAGCAGAAGCACAACCACCATAAGAGAGCTCAGCCACGGGGATAAGCACAAGGTCCTACGTAGTCTGCATCTCCCCTCCAGGCCTGGCCGTGCCGGCCGCAGGCAGCAGGAAGGGGCAGAGGAAACAGCCAGGCAAGGATGTGACCTCAGCTGGAGTTTACTTAGAGATTAGCTCCATGGAGAAAAATAAAGCGGAGTAACATGCTAGTGAATTTTTATTTAAAACTTTAAAAAGTGTTTTTTTTTTTTAAGTTGGCAAATAGAAATTGTGTATATTCATGGTGTTCATCATCATGTTTTGAAATATGTATATATACTGGCCGGGTGTGGTGGCTCACATCTGTAATCCCAGGCTTTTAGGAGGCTGAGGTGGGTAGATCACTTGAGGTCAGGAGTTTGAGACCAACTAGGGCAACATAGCGAGACCCATCTCTATTAAAAATACAATACGTTAGCTGAGTGTGATGGCACATGACTGTAGTCCCAGCTACTCAGGAGGCTGAAGCATGAGAATTGCTTGAACCCAGGAGGTGGAGGTTGCAGTGAGCTAAGACCGCATCATCCCACGCCAGTCTGGGTGAGAGTGAGACTCTGTCTCAAAAGAAAAAAAAAGAGCCTTGCTCTCCACAATCTTTTATCTTAATCTGAACATTCCCTTTCTATCAATCCCAGGTGTTTAGACAAACTCAACGAATTGTCAACCAGAAAATATTTAAATTCACCTATAGCCTGGAAGCCCCCCTCCCCCACCTTGAGTTGCCACACCTTTCTGGACCAAACCAATGTATTTTTAAAATGCATTTGATTGATGTGTCATGCCTCCCTAAAATGTATAAAACCAAGCTGCACCCCGATCACCTTGGACAATGTTTTCATGGCTTCCTAAGGGCTATGTCATGAGCCACGCTCGCTCATCTTTGGCTCAGATTATATCTCTTCAAATATTTTACAGAGTTTTACTCTTTTCATCGACAGTAGATTTAAACCAACTAACGTCTCACAAGTATGTAACCATTCCTCTCACTTTCCCTTTCTAAGGAAAATGTATAAATGCTAAACCTCCCAGGAACCTCTTTGGAAAAAACAGCTTCAGGCCAGGCACATTGGCTCATGCTGGTAATCTCAGCACTTTGGGAGGCCAAGGCAGTGGATCGCTTGAGGTCAGGAGTTTGAGACCAGCCTGACCAACATAGTGAAACACTGTCTTTACTAAAAATACAAAAAATTAGCTGGGTGTGGTGGTGGGCACCTGTAATCCCAGCTACTCAGGAGCCTGAGGCTGGAGAATCACTTGAACCCTGGAGGCAGAGGTTGCGGTGAGCCGAGATCGTGCCATTGCACTCCAGCCTGGGCAACAAGAGCGAGACTCCGTCTTAAAAAAAAGCCAAAAACCAAAAAAACAAAAATCAGCTGGGCATGGTGGTGCACACCTGAAGTCCCAGCTACTTGGAAAGCTGAGGCAGGGGGATCACTTGAACCTGGGAGGCGGAGGTTGCAGTGAACCAGGATCACACCACTGCGTTCCAGCCTGGGTGACAGAGCAAGACTCTCTCTCGAAACAAACACAGCCCCAGGTGAGTCGGTTTTTCCTGGGTGCACCCTCAGGCTGGCTCAACAAATCTCAATGGATTGGAACGCCTGTCTTCAGCCACCCCGTTTGGTTGTCAATATCTATTTTTGAGTACATGAACCCCAAATTATCTGAGACAGGTCAATTTAGAACGTTTACTCCGCCAAGGTTAAGGATCTGCTTGTGACACAGCCTCAGGAGATCCTGAAGACATGTACCCAAGGTGGCTGGGGTACAGCTTGCTTTTCTACCTTTTAGGGAGACATCAGTCAATACCTGTAAGACACACATTAGTTTCATCTGGAAAGAAAGTACAACTCGAAGTGGGGAGTTTCCAGGTTATAGGTAGTTTTAAAGATTTTCTGATTGGTGGCTGGGCGTGGTGGCTGAAGCCTGTAATCGCAGCACTTTGGGAGGCCAAGGCGGGTGGATCATGAGGTCAGGAGTTCGAGACCAGCCTGACCAACATAGTGAAACCTCATCTGTACTAAAAATACAAAAAAAGTAGCCGGACGTGGTGGCAGGCACCTGTAATCCCAGCTACTCAGGAGGCTGAGGCAGGAGAATCATTTGAACCCAGGAGGCAGAGGTTGCAATGAGCCAAGATCATGCCACTGCACTTCAGCCAGGGTGGCAGTGTGAGACTCCGTCTCAAAAAAAGAAAAGAAAATTTCTGATTGGCAATTGGTTAAAAGACTTAAGTTATTTATTTTTTTTCAAGATGTAATCTTGCTCTGTTGCCCAGGCTGGATTGCAGTGGCATGATACGTGCTCACTGCAACCTCCGCCTCCCAGGTTCAAGCAATTCTCCTGACCCAGCCTCCTGAGTAGCTGGGATTACAGGTTTGCACCACCATGCCCGGCTACTTTTTGTATTTTTAGTAGTGACAGGGTTTCACCATGTTGGCCAGGCTGGCCTCAAACTCCTGACCTCATGATCTGCCCACCTCGGCCTCCCAAAGTTCTGGGATTACAGGCGAGAGCCCCCTCACCCAGGCAAAAGACTTAAGTTCTTATCTGAAGACCTGGAATGAATAGAAAGGAATGTGTAGGTTATGATAATAAGGTGTTGTGGAGACCAGAGTTTTATTATGTAGATGAAGCTTCCAGGTAGTAGGCTTTAGAGAGAACAGGCTGTAAATATTTCTTATCAGATGTAAACTCTGTGTTGAAGTTAGAGCTGGTCATCTTTTCCTGAATTCCAAAAGGGAGGTGGGAATAATGAGGCATTTCTGACCCTCCCTTCCCATCATGGCCTGATGTTTTTCAGGTGAACTTTGGAATGCCCTTGGCTGAGAAGAGGGATCCAGTCTGATGATTGGAGGGGGGTGGCCTCAGAATTTTATTTTTGGTTTATAAGTCGATGAGAAAAATGGGGATCAGAGAGGCTAAGGAGGTCACATGTTAAGGCCACACAGTAAGCAGTTGGAGCTGGTATGTGAATTTAGGGACAGACTGTGTTTTGTGCCCCCTGCAAAATTCCTGTTGAAGTCCTAACCTTCAGTACCCCGAATGTGACTAAGTCTAGAGACTTAACACTTAAATTTAGAGTCTTCAAAAAAGGCAATTAAGTTAAAATGAGGCCATATGAGCGAGACTTTATCCAGTATGACTGAGGTCCTTCTAAGAAGAGGAGATTAGGTCTGGGCGTGGTCGCTCACACCTGTAATCCCAGCACTTGGGGAGGCCGAGGTGGGTGGATCAGTTGAGGTCAGGAGTTCGAGACCAGCCTGGCCACCATGGTGAAACCCCATCTCTACTAAAAATACAAAAATTAGCCAGGTGTGATGGTGCCCAACTATAGTCCCAGCTACTTGGGAGGCTGAGGCAGGGGCATGGCTTGAACCCAGTAGGCAGAGGTTGCAGTGAGCTGAGATTGTGCCAATGCACTCCAGCCTGGCAACAGAGGGAGACTCCATCTAAAAAAAAGAGAGGAGATTAGGACACAGGCACGCACAGAGGGATGACCATGTGAGGACACAGGGAGAAGGTGGCTGACTACAAGCCAGGAGAGGGGCCTCAGGATAACTAACCCTGCCAACACCTGACCTAGGACTTCCAGCCTCCAGAACATTGAGAAAAATTTCTGTTGTTTAAGGCACCCAATCTGGGCCACAGGCAGTGGCTCAGGCCTGTAATCCCAGCACTTTGGGAGGCCAAGCTGGGAGGATCGTTTGAGCTCAGGAGTTCAAGACTAGTCTGTTCAGCATAGGGAGATC
>NW_016107368.1:2812445-2825895 GCF_001604975.1 Cebus imitator | reverse complement strand
AAAAATTAGCTGGGCGTGGTGGCTTGTGCCTGTATTCTTAGCTTCTCTGGAGGCTAAGGTAAGAGGATCGCTGGAGCCCAGGAGGCTGAGGCTACAGTGAACTATGATGGTCCATTGTAGTCCAGCCTGGGCAACAGAGCAAGACTCCCATCTCAAAACAAAAGCAATGAAAAACAAATAACAACCGTCACCCAGTCTGCCGTACTCTGTTATGGTATTCCTATCAGACCAATACGGCGAAACTAGGTCTGTCTGCCAGAAAAGCCCATTCCGTGACTAAACAGAATATATTGCACTGTATTTTTATTTATTATTTATTTATTTGAGATGGAGTCTCACTCTGTCGCCCAGGCTGGAGTGCAGTGGCACGATCTTGGCTCACTGCAACCTCTGCCTTCGGGGTTCAAGCAATTTTCCTGCCTCAGCCTCCGGAGTAGCTGGGACTACTCCGCCACCACGCCCAGCTAATTTTTGTAAATTTAGTAAAGATAATGTGTCACCTTATTGGTCAGGCTGATCTCAAACTCCTGACCTCGTGATCCGCCTGCCTCAGCTTCCCAAAGTGCTGGAATTACAGATGTGAGCCACCGTGTCCAACCTACTGCCCCTTATTTAGGCTGTATCTTTGTACAATTCTTCCACTTCCCGGAGCCCTCTACCTTCTCAGAGGCTTAGGCCTGGAGATCCATTTTCTTTCTCTCGATTCTGTGAGACCCGCTTGCTTCCAATTCAGCTCCCCGTCTGCCTGGTCTCAGGGGCCCTATCATTGGGGATGAACATGCTGATTTATTATTTTTGTCTTCAGTCATTTTGCACTTCTACATGTTCTTCTGGATCTTTTCTGGTAATGTTCAAAGACAGTGCAGAGAATCAGCTCCTCTAGCTGGTTCTTCTGCCTCCTGTGAGATGCAGTGATAAGTGAAACAATTTGGGGAACTGGCTTGAAGCTCGGCCAGAAACTCTTGCAGAAATTTGCAGAGAGAGAGTCTGTGCATAGCAATGCTTGTAGACTTTACATACCCCTTGCAAGGGGGGTGGATAAACACACAGCTGCACACTGTTTAAATTCATGAGCCTGTCCCCTGAGCTCTAACCAGCACTGGGGAAAGATTTCTCAAAGACAATATTTCTTATCAGCAGCCTGCAGTTAGGAAACAAAACTTGCACCAGTTTTTGTTACTTTATTTTAGTGTTTAAGGAAGTATACAGTTAGATTGTTGCTAAGGTTAATGAGGTCATATATGTTTATCATCGTGCAAGAGATCAACTCAATATCAAAACAAATTTAAGAGATCACATTTCTCAAAACAAATGTCATGGCTGGGTGTGGTGGCTCACGCCTGTAATCCCAGCACTTTTGGAGACCAAGGTGGGCGGATCATGAGGTCAAGAGATTGAGACCATCCTGGCCAACATGGTGAAAACCTGTCTCCACTAAAAATACAAAAATTAGCTGGATGTGGCGGTGCATGCCTGCAATCCCAGCTACTTGGGAGGCTGAGGCAGGAGAATAGCTTGAACCCAAGGAGGTGGAGGCTATAGTGAGCTGAGACTGGGCCACTGCACTCCAGCCTGGGTGACGAAGCAAGACTCCATCTCAAAAACAATATCACACACACATACACACACATATATACAATTTCTATCATCCCCTTAAATCCCCTCAGACCCTCTTGTAATTCATCCCTCCCTCCACCCCTGGCCCTAGGTAACCAGTGACTTGCTTTCTCTATCCCTAACCATATGTGGTTTGTATTTTCTAGAATTTCAAACACATAGGCTTAGAGTGGTTCATTTTATGTGTCAACTTGTCTAGACTGTGGGAAAATATTTTCTAGCTAAGATTAATGTTTATAGTCGGTTGACTTTCAGTAAATTAGATGACTCTCTGTAATGTGAGTGGGCCACTTCTAATCAGTTGAGTTTCTTAGGAGCAAAGACAGGATTCCCAAAGAAGAAGGAATTCTGCCTCCAGACCTTAACACAGAGAGAAATTTTGCCTGTGAATTGCAACAAAAGCAAAAATTGACCAATGAGCTCTAACTAAAGAGCTTCTACACAGCAAAAGAAACTGTCATCAGAGTGAACAGGCAACAGCTGGGCCTGGTGACTCACACCTGTAATCCCAGCACTTTGGGAGGCTGGGGCGAGTAGATCACAAGGTCAGTAGTTCCAGACCAGCCTGGCCAACATGGTGAAACCCTGTCTCTGGTAAAAATACAAAAATTAGCCAGGCGTGGTGGCATGCACCTGTAGTCCCAGCTATTGGGAAGGCTGAGGCAGGAGAATTGCTTGAGTCCAGGAGGTGGAGGTTGCAGTGAGCTGAGATTGTGCCACTGCACTCCAGCCTGGGCGACAGAGCAAGACTCCATCTCAAAAACAAGAAAACAAAAATAAAAAGAGTAAACAGCCAACCTACAGAGTGGGAGAAAATCTTTGCAATTTATCCATCTGACAAAGGTCGAATACCCAGAATCTGCAAGTAACTCAAATTTGCAAGAAAAAACAAACAACCCGACTGAAAAGTGGGCAAAAGACATGGACAGACACGTCTCAAAAGAAGACATTCAGGCAGTCAACAAACATATGAAAACAAGCTCAACATCAATGATCAATGGAGAAATGCAAATCAAAGCCACAATGAGATACCATCTCATGCTGAGTCAGAATGACATTATTAAAATGTCAAGAAACAACAGACGCTGACGAGGTTGCAGAGAAATAGGAACGCTTTTACACTGTGGGTGCAGAAGTAAATTAGTTCAACCATTGTAGAAGATGGTGTGGCAATTCCTCAAAGATCTAGAACCAGAAATACCATTTGACCCAGCAATCCCATTACTGCGTATATAACCAAAGGAATATAAATCAGGCGGTTACAAAGAGACATGCATGCGTATGTTCATTGCAGCATCATTGACAATAGCAAGGACATGGAATCCGCCCAAATGCCTGTCAATGACAGACTGGATTAAGAAAACATGGTACAGACGCTGACCAAAACCTGTGGTCATGGCAAACCAGGTTATCAAGTTCAAGGCTACAGTTGCCTGGGAGGCTGGAAAGCCTCTCTCCATAGAGGAGATAGAGGTGGAAAGAGGAGATAGAGGAGATAGAGCCCCAAAGGCTCATGAAGTTCAAATCAAGATCATTGCCACTGCAGTTTGCCACACTGACGCCTATACTCTGAGCGGAGGTGATTCTGAGGGTTGTTTTCCAGTGATCTTGGGACATGAAGGTGCTGGAATTATGGAAAGTGTTGGCAGGAGAGTTCCTAAGCTGAAGGCAGGTGACACTGTCATCCCACTTTACATCCCACAGTGTGGACAATGAAATTTTGTCTAAATCCTAAAACTAACCTTTGCCAGAAGGTAAGAGTCACTCAAGGGAAAGGATTCGTGCCAGATGGTACCGGCGGATTTACTTGCAAAGGAAAGACGATTTTACATTACATGGGAACCGGCACATCTTCTGAATACACAGTTGTGGCTGATATCTCTGCTGCTAAAATAGATCCTTTAGCACCTTTGGATAAAGTGTGCCTTCTAGGTTGTGGCATTTCAACTGGTTATGGTGCTGCTGTGCACACTGCCAAGGTGGAGCCTGGCTCTGCTTGTGCTGTCTTTGGCCTGGGAGGAGTTGGATTGGCAGTTATAGTGGGCTGCAAGGTGGCTGGTGCATCCCAGATCATTGGTGTGGACATCAGTAAAGATAAATGAACAAGGGCCAAAGAGTTTGGAGCCACTGAATATACTAACCCTCAGGATTTTAGTAGGCCTATCCAGGAAGTGCTCACTGAGATGACTGATGGAGAAGTGGACTATTCCTTTGGATGTATTGGTAATATGAAGGCCATGAGAGCAGCACTTGAGGCATGTCACAAGGGCTGAGGCGTCAGCGTGGTGATTTGGAGTAGCTGCTTCAGGTGGAGAAATTGCCAATTGTCCATTACAGCTGGTAACAGGTGGCACATGGAACGGCACTGCCTTTGGAGGATGGAAGAGTGCAGAAAATGCCCCAAAGTTGGTGTCTGAATATATGTCCAAAAAGATAAAAGTTGACGACTTTGTGACTCACAATCTGTCTTTTGATGAAATTAACAAAGCCTTTGAACTGATGCATTCTGGAAAGAGCATTCGAACTGTTGTAAAGATTTAATTCAAAAGAGAAAAATAACATCCATCCTGTGGTGACACGATGGGAGCAGCCTAACAGGCAGGGAGAAGCGCCTCCAAGCTCACAGCATCATAGACCTTCAGCAGCTACTCCACACAATCGTGTGATATGTGTAATTCCTGAATCTCTGTAATCAAGGACAGGGTTAATTCAGTCAGGAACCTGTTTTCCAGACACTCCCCCACATAAACAATTGCTAGCTCATTAAGGAATATTTTAACATGAAAATGTGGTACATATATACCATGGAATACTATGCAGCCATAAAAAGGAATGAGATCGTGTCCTTTTCAGGGACATGGATAAAGCTGGAAGCCATCATCCTCAGCAAAATGAGGCAAGAACAGAAAACCAAACACTGTGTGTTCTCACTTACAGTTGGGAGCTGAACAATGAGAACGCATGGGCACAGGGAAGGGAACAACACACACTGGCTGCAGGGGGTGGGCTGGGAGAGGGAGAGTGTTAGGAAAAATAGCTAATGCGTGCTGGGCTTACTACCTAGGTGGTGGGTTGATATATGCAGCAAACCACGATGGCACATGCCTACCTGTGTAACAAACCTGCACATCCTGCACATGTACCCCAGAACTAAAAACAAAAAATTTAGAAATTATAAAAAAAGAAACAAGGCTGGGTGCAGTGGCTCATGCCTATAATCCCAGCACTTTGGGAGACCGAGGCTGGGGGATCACCTGATGTCAGGAGTTCAAAACCAACCTGGCCAACATGGCGAAACCCTGTCTCTACTAAAAATACAAAAATTAGCCGGGCCTGGTGGCATATGCCTGTAATTGCAGCTACTTGGGAGACTGAGGCAGGAGAATCGCTTGAACCTGGGAGGCAGAGGTTGCAGTGAGCTGAGATCGTGCCACTGCATTCCAGTCTGGGTGACAAAGTGAGACTCCGTCTCAATAACTAAATAAATCAATAAAAGAAATTTTAAAAAAGAAAGAAATTCTACCTGCATTTAAGCTTTTGGGCTCAAGATTGCAGCATCACCTCTTACCTGAATCTCCAGCCTGTCAGATTGCCCTAGGGATTATAGGCTTGTAACCCCTGCAATCCTGTGAACCAATTCCTTAAAATCTCTCTCTCTCTTTCTCCCTCTCCCTGACTCTCTGTCTGCCTCTCTCTGTCCTTCCTCTTAGTGTTGTTTCTCTGGGGAACTTGAATAATACAGGATCGTTTTAGTTTATTCCACCTTTGTGTCTGGCTTCTTTTCTTTCTTTTTTCAAAAATGTGCATGAATGTATGGGGTACAAGGGCAGTTGTGGTACATGAATGTATTGCTTAGTGGTGAAGTCTGGGCTCACAGTGTAGCCATCACGCAAGTCATGTACATTGTACCTACAAAGTAACTCTCATCCCTCACTACCCTTCTACCCTTCAAGTCTCCAGTGTCTGTTATTCCACACTCTACATCCATGTGCACACATTATTTAGCTCCTATTTATTATTTATTTTGAGACGGAGTTTCACTCTTGTCCCAGGCTGGAGTGCAATGGTGCTATCTCGGCTCACTACAACACCTGCCTCCCGGGTTCAAGCAAGTCTCCTGCCTCAGTCTCCCTATAACTGGGATTACAGGTGCCTGCCACCACGCCTAACTAATTTTTTGTGTTTTTAGTAGAGACACGGTTTTACCATGTTGGTCAGGCTGGTCTCAAACTCCTGACCTGAAGTGATCCACCTGCCTCAGCCTCCTGAAGTGCTGGGATTACAGGCTTGAGCCGCCATGCGCAGCTGACCTGCTTTCGTTCTGGGAAGAAACCTCAGGTGCTGAATCTCTAATGAGTGTCCCTGGTAGACAACATTTCACACCTGTTGACGCAGGCAGAGCAAGAGCAAGTGGAATTAATTACTTAATGAATTAAATCATGACTCCGCTGGGAGGGGACCCAGGGTGCTTGCCTGGTCTCTTGTGGACTTCAACTCGCATATTTTTTCCCTCCTTTTTTTTTTTTTTTTGATGGAGTTTCACTTTTGTCGCTTAGGCTGGAGTGCAGTGGAATGATCTCAGCTCACTGCACCCTCTGCCTCCCAGGTTCAAACGATTCTCTTGCCTCAGCTTCCTGATTAGCTGGGATTACAGGCTCCCACCACCACGCCCAGCTAATTTTTGTATTTTTAGTAGAGACGTGGTTTCACCATGTTGGCCAGGCTGGTCTCAAACTCCTGACCTCAAGCGATCTGCCCGCCTCAGCCTTCCAAAGTGCTGGGATTATAGGGGTGAGCCACCACATGCAGCTCCCTCGTCTGACTTTTTGCTCTGTATCCTTTCACGGTAATAATTCATGGCCATTAGCATGACTATATGCTGAGTCTTCTTAGAGAATCATTAAGCTTGGGGAGGGGGGTCTTGGGGACTCCTGATAAACCACCCCTACCTTTAAAGAAAGAGCCTTAGGGGCCGTATATAAATCATGAAGTCTTTGAAGGACGATGAAGTCTTTGCATCTACCTCCCTCTTAGAAAGCCTGGTTCTTTCCTCCAGCAAAAGGGCAGCTGCTGTTCATTTCTCACCCACTCAAGAATCGTGGTCTTTCTGGGGCAGCGAGGAAGGGATGCAAAGGTCAGCAGATTCATCCATTTCTCTTCCTCTCTTTTTCTTCATTTGTTTCTTTATTTTCTAGGATACAACAGCCAATGAAATTCTTTCCCTGCCCTGAGAAAATGCCCAAACTTTTGAGGGAAACAGACATTTAAGCAAGCATAGATAATACTGACTATGGTGATGGGGGGGAGGATGGAGGAGGAGCCTCACAGGAAGTCAAGGAAGCCTTCCTGGAGGAGGTGATATCTATGCAGACATGTTGCATAGGATTTCAGGTGAATGTGCATTTCAGACTTGGCATCAAGAGAGAACTGAATGTGGTGACTCATGCCTGCAGTCCCAGCACTTTGGGAGGCAGAGGCAGGAGGATTACTTAAGCCCAGGAGTTTGAGACCAGCCTGGGCAATAAAGCAAGAGCTCATATCTACAAAAAAAAAAAAAAAAAAAATTATCAGGGCGTGATGATGTACGCCTGTGGTCTCAGCTACTTAGGAGCCTGAGGTGAGAGGATCGCTTGAGCTCAGGCAGTTGAGGCTGCAGTGAGCTGTGATTGCACTATTGCACTCCAACCTGGGCAACAGAGCAAGACCCTGTCTCAAAAAAATTTAAAAAAGGAGAGTTTGAAGTGTGAGGTTTCCTGTGCACAGGTGTTTTTGACGGAGAAGATCAGGCAGAGAGCAGGGGAAAGAACTAAGCAAGAAAGAGGTCTCAGCTGGAGTCCAGCCTTAGCCGCATCCCACGGGGGCCCTGGAGTGTGATTGGCTTCGCCAGGTTGATCTCATCCCAAGGGCACGGGCTGGCCTTCTGCACCTCTGTGACCATCCGTGATGGCTGTGGGCTGGGTCTGAGGGTTTGCACAGTTGCTCAGGTAAGGAGAAGGGGGAAGCTGGGAGCTATGAGCTATTGTAGGCAGCACTCACAGCAGCCGGGGGAGTGGGTGCACCAGCCTGTGAAGGGTCAGTAGGCAGGCAGTCGACGGCATCCACAACAGGGGCTTCAAGTATTTTATAATCCCTCGGGGACTTTTTATTTTTATTTTTTTGAGACAGAGTTTTGCTCTTGTCACCCAGGCTGGAGTGCAGTGGCATGATCTGAGGTCACTGCAACCTCTGCCTCCCAGGTTCAAGCAATTCTCCTGCCTCAGCCTTCTGAGTAGCTGGGATTACAGGCACCTGCCACCACCATGCCCCGCTAATTTTTTGTATTTTTTAGTAGAGATGGGGTTTTGTCATGTGGGACAGGCTGGTCTCGAATGCCTGACCTCAGGTGATTCACCTGCCTCAGCCTCCCAAAGTGCTGGGATTACAGGCATAAGCCACCGTGCCCAGCCTGTTTTTGTTTTGATTTTAGTTTTTTGTTTTGAGACAGGGTCTCACTCTGTTGCCCAGGATGGAGTGTAGTGGTTTCATCATGGCTCACTGTGACCTTGACTTCCTGGGCTCAAACAATCCTCCCCAGTAGCTGGGATGACAGGCATGCACCACCACCCTGGCTAATTAAAATTTTCTTTTGTAGAGATAAGGTTTTGCCATGTTGCTCAAGCTGCCCTTAAACTCCTGGGCTCAAGGGATCCTCCCACCTCAGACTCCTGAGTAGCTGGGACCACGGGCGTGCACCAGCCACTATGCCCAGCTAATTAAAACATTTTTTTTTTTTTTTCTGTAGAGACAGGGTTTCACTATGT
This sequence comes from Cebus imitator, assembly GCF_001604975.1. NCBI lineage: Eukaryota > Metazoa > Chordata > Mammalia > Primates > Cebidae > Cebus > Cebus imitator. The sequence goes on along the minus strand of NW_016107368.1, from coordinate 2,817,478 downwards.
TGCCCAGGCTGACCTTGAACTCCTGGGCTCAAGCAATCCTCCTGCCTGGATCTCCCAAAGTGCTGGGATTACAGGCATGAGCCTCTGTGCCTAGCTGATCATTAGGGTTTTGGGGGGAGTGGAGATCCATAAAACAAGACAGGGAGACGGGAGTAAGACTAGATAGAGCCTTGAGTGCCATATTAATAAGTCTGAACTTTATTCTGAGGGCCATAGGGAGCTATGGAAGCATACAGAGTCTAAGCAGGGCAGGGTCAAGTTAGGTAGGGATTCCCCAGCTTCCCTACCCCTTCCTGGAACTCTGTGTGGCAGTAAGTGATTTTCTGTAGCCACTCCTCCGCTGACTTCTTTAATCTTGAGAGTCCCTTGCATTCCCCTCTGCTGAGGAAGTCATAGGTGTTAGACTTTTGCAAGTTGCTTGGCCAGAATTGTTGATTTCCTCTTCTGCACCCTTCCCCTTCTTGTCCTCACACCCCTGCCTTCAGGGCCACTGCAGGGCAGACCTCATAGCCTCTGTCACCTCTGTGGGTTTGAAGGGTGCCTGGAGTCTTGGGTCCTCAGTTTCCCACCAGGACCCAAGATCCTAATCTCTAAAACCCATGGATGGATGAGTTCCCTTCTATGACAAAAGGGACTTTTGCAGATGGAATTCAGTTAAGGACTCCCCCCCCCTTTTTTTTTTGGAGACAGTCTCACTGTTGCCCAGGCCGGAGTGCAGTGGCATGATCTCGGCTCACTGCAACTTTCACTCAATGTCATTACAAAAGTTCTTAAGAGAAGAAGGCAGGAGGGTCAGAGAGAGATGGAGAGGTAGAGATATACAGAGTGAGAGAGAGAGAGAGAGAGAATGAGAGAGAGAGGGAACAAGAGCAATAAGGAGAGAGAACCAGACAGAGAGAATGGACCAGGTGCGGTGGCTCACACCTGTAATCCCAGCACTTTGGGAGGCCGAGGCAGGTGGATCACCTGGGGTCAGGAGATTGAGAACAGCCTGGCCAATATGATGAGACCCCGTCTCTACTAAAAATACAAAAGTTAGCCAGGCGTAGTGGTGCATACCTGTGATCCCAGCTACTTGGGAGGCTGAGGCAGGAGAATCACTTGAACCCAAGAGGCGGAGGTTGCAGTGAGCTGAGATTGCACCACTGCACTCCAGCCTGGGTGACAGACTGTGTCTCAAATAAATAAACAAATAAATATAAGAAAAAAGAATGAAAGAGCAAGAGGGAGAGAAAATGAGAGAATGGGCAGGAGAGAGAACTAGAAGAGAGACAGAGAAAAAGAGAGAGAGAGAGAGAAAGAACAAGAAGGAGGGAAGAGGGGAGACCCAGCGAGAGCAAGACCGAGAGATTTAGAGTGTGCAGGCGACATGTGACTCTGCTAGCTGCTGGCTTTGCATAGGAGGGAAGGGACCATGAGCCAGGGCATGCGGGCTGCCTCCAGAAGCCAGAAAGGACAAGCAATGGATTCTGCCCTGGAGCTCTGGAAGGAACGCAGCCCTGCTGACATCTTGGTTTTAGTCCCACAAGACTGGGGAGGACTCTGACCTCCAGACCAGTCATATATTAAATCTGTGTTTTCCCCAAGCCACTGGCCATTTATTGTAGCACCCGTAAGCCTCATCCCATCTTCAACCCCAGGAGGCATCTGCACCTGATTGCAAAACCTTCCAACTCTTTAGCCCAGCCTCCAAATTTCAACTCCTTCTGTCTATCTTCCCTCCTCCTATCTCCCCCCACCTGTGAGTCCCCCTGTCCAATACCCACCTACAAAACACAAGCGTAAAATTCCAACCTGAGCCGGTGGCTCCCTTTCTGAACGCCCTTTTATTGCCCTGAGGATAAAGCCTAAACTCTTTCACCCACACTATAAGGTTCTGCCTGATATGAACTTTGCTGGCTTTTGCAATTCAATTTTGGTGGTATCAGGATTTTTTTCTATGAGTAACTGTGACCATTTAGCATGATGGAATATTAATAATGCCAATAATAACTAATCGTACTTAAGCACTTAATCTGTGCCAGGCGGGGTTTTACTGTATTACCTTAACCCTCAAACCTATGAGGTTAGACACATTATTACTCTCATTTTATTAATGGTGAAAACTGCTTCTTAGGTGTATTGGTTATCTCTTGCTGTATATCAAATTACTCCAAAACGTAGCAGCTTATAATAGAGAACTTTTAGTTTCTTAAAGTTTCTGAGGGTCAGGAGTCTGGGGGTGGCTTAGCTGCATAGTTCTGGCTCAAGCTCTTGCATGAGGTTGTAGTCAAGCCATTGGCCAGGGCTGAATCATCTGAAAGTTCAACTGGGGTAGGAAGATTTGCTTCCAAGGTAGCCCACTCACATGGCTGTTGGTGGGAGGCTCAGCTCCTCCACAGCGCTGCTTGAGTGTCCTTACAGCATGGCGACTGGCTTCTCCCCAGTGCATGATCCTGGAAAGAGAGAGAAAGGAGGAAGCCACAATAACATGTATGACCTAGTTACAAATTGTCACATGCTCCATTTTCTGATCAGCTGAAGCAAGTCACACTGGGCATAGTGTCTCATGCCTGTAATCTCAGCACTTTGGGAGGCTAAGGCAGGAGGACCACTTGGGCCCAGGAGTTCAAGACCAGCCTGGGCAACATAGCAAGATGCTATCTCTGCAAACAAACAAACAAAAAATTAGCTGGATGTGGTGGCACATGCCTGTAGTCCCAGCTACTTGGGAGGCTGATGTAGGAGGATCGCTTGAGCCCAGGACTTGGAGGCTACAGTGAGCTATGATCACGCCACTGTGCTCCAGCCTAGGCAACAGAGCAAGATCCTGTCTTTAAAAAAAAAAAAAGAGAAGCAAGTCACTAAGTCCATGTTCAAGGAGAGAGGGATTAGTCTCTACCACTTGAAGAGTATTAAAAATTTTGTGGACATATGTTAAAATCACCGTATTAGTCTACGTGCCTCTAGAGCCTACACTCCTGGATACATTGAACAAGGATTATAGGAGAAAGTGCAAGCCTCTGACAGTCGTTTCTAGTAGCTAACATTACCTGAAAGGAAATTATTGGGAGAGGAGGAGAGCAAGGACCAGTATTTCCAGGCGATGGGAAAGGAGAGCTCCATCTGTGGTCTCTGCAGAGCAAACACTTCTCCAGGGAAACCCTTTTCTTTCCTTCTCTCTTTCCTTCCTTCCTTCCTTCCTTCTTTCTTTCTCTTTCCTTTCTTTCTTTCCTCCTTCCTTTCTTCCTTTCTTTCTCTTTCTTTCCTTCCTTCCTTCTTTCTCTTTCTTTCTTTCTTTCTCTTTCTTTCTTTCTTGCTTTCTTTTCTTTCTCTCTCTCTCTCTCTTTCTCTCTCTCTCTCTCTTTTTTTTTTTTGGAGATAGAGTCTGTCTCTGTGGCTCATGCTGGAGTGCATTGGCACAATCTCGGCTCATTGCAACTTCTGCGTCCTGGGTTCAAGTGATCTTCCTGCCTCACCCTTCAGAGTAGCTGGGATTACAGGCGCCCACTACCACGCCCTGCTAATTTTTGTATTTTTAGTAGAGACAGGGTTTCACCATGTTCGTCAGGCTGGTCTTGAACTCCTGACCTCAGGTGATCTCCCCACCTTGGCCTCCCAAAGTGCTGGCATTATAGGGATGAGCCACTGCGCCAGGGGAAACCATTTTCTTTACAATCTATGTGAGTCCCCAGGTGGATATTTGGGTATCTGAGACCTATGAGATACTTGTCCTGTGAGACCTCATAGGATGTTGAGAGTAGGGTCTCAGCATCCTGTGATCAGAAGAATATGGGGAAGATGTGGGTGGGGAGACGTTGGTCAAAGGATACAAAATTTCAATTGAACAGGAGAAAAATATTCAAGAGATCTGTAGTTAGTAACAATGAACAATGTAGCATACATATCCTTGAAAATTGCTAAGAGGGTTGATGTAACTATTCTTCCCACAAAAAATGATAATTGCATGCAGAGGAATAGATAGGTTTATTGCCTCAATTTAGCCACTCCACTGTCTACACATATCTCAAAACATCATGGTGTACCCCATAAATATCTACAATTTAATTTGTCAATTCAAAAAAGAATTTTTTTTTTTTTTAAATGGAGCCTTGCTCTGTCACCCAAGCTAGAGTGCAATGGGTCAGCCTAGGCTCACTGCAACATCCACCTCCTGGGTTCAAACAATTCTCCTGTGTGAGTCTCCTGAATAGCTGGGATTACAGGCACCCACCCCAATACCCAGCTAATTTTTGTATTTTTAGTAGAGATGGGGTTTCACCATGTTGGGTCAGGATGATCTCAATCTCCTGACCTCGTGATCCACCCACCTTGGCCTACCAAAGTGCTGGGATTACAGATGTGAGCCACCATTCCCAGCCCACAATTGTCTATTTTGGGAAATTGAATTTATCAAATAAATCTTCAGCCAATAACTGTTTGAGCACGATGTTAACATCACACGTAGGAAAGTTATGTTTTCTAGGATCTGACATTTTCAGCAATCAAGAATTACTATATGTTGTAAAATATACCGTAGTGTATATTAAAAACACCATATTTGTAAAATATAGTAATCTGGAAAGATCCGTACTAAAAACAGAATGCTGTAAGTAGAATGATGTCTTCTTTTGTTTTCGAAGTCGATATATTAGAGCAATGCAAAAATAATAATAAAGGCGAGATATTTCATGGCAACATTGTCTTGGGGTAAATGCTGCAGCCACAAGCGTCACCAGCTGGTATTCTTGGGGCCAACGGGGAAAGAATGAAGGCACGAAGAGAAAGCCATTGATGAATCTGGCTGGACACGATGGCTCATGCTTGTAATCCCAACGCTTTGGGAGGCCAAGGCAGGAGGATCACCTGAGGTTGGGAGTTCCAGACCAGCCTGGCCAACATGGTGAAACCCTGTCTCCACTAAAAATACAAAAATTCGCTAGGGCATGGTATGCACACCTGTAATCCCAGCTACTACTTGGGAGACAGAAGTTGCAGTGAGCCGAGATTGTGCCACTGCACTCCAGCCTGGGCAATAGAGTGAGGCTACATCT
>NW_016107368.1:2782385-2811355 GCF_001604975.1 Cebus imitator | reverse complement strand
TTTCTGAAATGGAGTCTCACTCTGTTGCTCAGGCTGGAGTGCAGTGGCATGATCTCAGCTCAGTGCAACCTCTGCTTCCCAGGTTCAAGCGATTCTTCTGCCTCAGCCTCCCACATACCTGGAGTTACAGGCACCTGCCACCACACCCAGCTAATTTTTATTTTTTTAGTAGAGATGGGGTTTCACCATGTTGGCCAGGCTGGTCTCAAACTCCTGATCTCAGGCGATCCACCCATCTTGGCCTCCCAAAGTACTGGGATTACAGGCATGAGCCACTGCGCCTGTCTTAAACCTCTGCTCTAAAACTTATTCCTTGTATGTCTGCATTTTTTATTTCCTTGCCACGAGGCAATGAACCTTGGGTATTACCCCAGCTGAATGACACCACTTCAACATCTGCCAATCACTACGTTTTGTTATCAGTGGGATTATACAAACTGGAGCCCATTCTATCTGCTTGGAGGCCAGGCCTGAAGTTTCAAGTGGTTGACGCCCCCTGGGAACAAGCCTCCAGTCAACTAATGACTGACAGTAGGTGGGGTATAAATACCTCAGCTCCTTACCCCTCAGTTGGAATAACTCTGAAGAGTATGTTCCATGCTGCTCCTGCTTCCCAGATGTCCCCTGGGAGGTTAAGATCCACTTTCTCACCATGTAACTTGTTTGAAGACACACCCAGTATGGGCTCTTTGCCTTTCCTGTTTCACTTTCTCCCTCCCCAGCTGGTGTATTCTGGGGTCACCTTCTTAATAAACTACTTTTGCTAGAATCCCTGTCTAAGGGTCTGCACTTATGGGACCCTGAGATGTTACCAGTTATCAGAGAGAGCTAGGAAGCTGGGAATAGGGTGGAAGTGTTGCTGTAGAGGGGTCAGATAGAGTGGCGATCTGAAGGAAAATAAGATGATGAACACTTTAGACTTTGGAGTCAGAGGGTCCTGGGTTCAAATGTCAGGTCTGAGAGATCTTGGACAAGTGACAAGTCCCCTGCAAGCCTAAGTTTCCATTTTGTTGGTGAAGGGAGAGAGGGAGGGGAATTCCTACTTTACGAGGTTGACATGACAATGAAATTGCATTATGTTGGCAGTGTGACTAGCACAGTGCCTGGTACCTGTGATTGTGATGGCTGTTTTTATAAGGGGAGACTGGAAAGAGACCCTAAAGGCTGAGATTTGCTTCACTGGAGGCAGGAGATGGAAGCTTGTTTATTGGGTGCAATGAAAGAAGGTGTTGAGAACTGGGAGATAGACTGGTGGGAAAGAGAGAGAGTGGGAAGGAGAGGGAGAGAATAGTATATGTTAGGCAGATTAACTTCTCTTTATTGTGGAGAAACAGGGAAATTAGGATTTTCTAGGCTGTGTTTTAGTGGCAGTAACTCAGGACAAAGGGCTCTGATGGCAGGGCAGAATTGAGCAACTCTGGCCCCGCCTTCCCCTCTTCCTACACCTCCTGTTACTGAAAACCCATGGTCAGTAGAAAAGCTCCTTCTCTTTGAATGACAGAACCACAGCATAATGCGTGGCTTCAAGCTGCTCCTCTTCTGGGGTGAGTGTGAGGCTGAATGGGGGGCTAGGGAGGCCTGGGTTGGAAATAGGCTTCAGAGAAAAGGGAAAGCCATGAATGGTCCAGCCAAGAAAGAGATCATAAGTCTAGGCTGGTTGCTGCAAACACCGTTATCTGGGGAACCTTTGACAAAACTCCATAGCTCAGGGAAGTCCATCTTTCAGGACAGCTTTTCTTCATAGTCATTCATTTGATCTGTGTTTCCTGAGCACATCCTGTGTATCAAGTGCTGTTCTAGAAGTTACAACAGTGAGGAAAAAAAAAGACTACGTTCCTGCACTCTTGAGGTTGATATTCTTGTGGGTAAGAGAAGACAGGAAAGAGGGACAGACGGTCATAGCCCACTTAACACTGTTGTAACTTCTTTAAACATAGAACATATCCAATTGTCACAACATTTCTATGACATTGGGTCATTATTAGTTCTATTTTGCAAAGAAGAAAACCGAGGCAAACGAGATAAAATAATTTTCCCAAGACAACTTAGTCAATAAGATGTAGAGCCAGGATTTCAACCCAGGCAGTCTGATTTCAGAGTTTGTAAGCTTTTTTACTGCACTATGTTGCCCCAAATAATAAGTAAATGATGGAATTCCAGGTAGTGATAAATGTTATAAAAGAAGTTATCTAGAATGTGGTTGGGGGTTATGTGGAAGGGAGAAGTCCAGGGTTGAGGGGGGGCAATTGTGCTGAGTCCTGAACAATGAGATAGACCTGTCCTGTCTGCTCTTATTTCTCTTTCTTCAGGTGTCATTTTGTCTCAGCCTTGTTTATCTTCCATGTTACTATTTTTTCTTCTATGTCTTGTGTGTTTTGGTCATTGGATCAAATTTAAGAATGGAGGATATAAGGGGATATCTTCTTCTTCTTCTTCTTTTTTTTGAGTTGGAATCTCACTCTGTTGCCAGGCTGGAGTGCAGTGGCATGATCTCAGCTCACTGCAACCTCTGCCTCCTGGGTTCAAGTGATTCTCCTGCCTCATTCTCCCAAGTAGCTGGGATTACAGGTGCATGCCAGCGCATCTGGCTAATTTTTGTATTTTTAGTTGAGATGGGGTTTCACCATGTTGATGAGTCTGGATGGTCTTGAACTCCTGACCTCATGTGATCCACGTGCCTCGGCCACCCGAAGTGCTGGGATTACAGGCATGAGCCACTGCGCCTGGCCAGGGGACATCTTCTAAGTAGCAAGTGTGTGTTTTCTCTGCTGTTATACAGCAGTTCTGATTCCCCTATTTTACCAAGGAGGAAACTGAGGCAAAAAGAGATTAAATAACTTTCTCAAGTCCACACAGTCATTAAGTGGCAAAGCCAGATTTTTAAACCCAAGCATTTTGACTCCAGGCTTTGTGTGCCTAAACGGTATGTTGGATTGCCTCTAAAATAATTAATGAATGGGCAAAATAATTTTTGTTAGTAATCATAGGTAGAATTTGGGAGTTTGAGTGTGTAGGAGTTGTTGACTGGCAGGCTACATTAGAAGAAATCGATGGCCTGTGGACATCAATTGTAGGAATGCAGAGTTGTTATTTTGGGGTGTTGGCAATGGTATTAACCATTAACATTCCTTCTTCTGCTCTGAAGTTAATCAGCAAAGAGTTGTGATGATGATATTAATGATAATAATGGTGATGATCATAATGATGATGGTGGTGACAATAGTGATGAAGACAGTGATGGTGATGATGATGATAATAGTGATAATGGTGATGGTGGTGGTGATGATGATGAAGATGGTGATGATGGTGATTATGGTGATGATGATGGTGATCATGGTGCTGCTGCTGGTGGTGGCGATGATAATGGTGCTGGTGGTGGTGATGATAATGGTGATGGTGGTGGTGATGATGATGAAGATGGTGATGATGGTGTTTATGGTGATGATGATGATGGTGATCATGGTGCTGCTGCTGGTGGTGGTGATGATAATGGTGCTGGTGGTGATGATGATGAAGGTGGTGATGATGGTGTTTATGGTGATGATGATGATGGTGGTGATGATAGCGATAATGGTGATCATGGTGGTAATGGTGATGGTGATGGCGATGATGGTGGTGATGGAGATGATGATGGTGATGATGGTGATGATGGTGGTAATGGTGATGGTGATGGCGATGATGATGGTGATGGAGGTGATGATGGCGATGATGATGGTGATAAGGATGGCAATGATGATGATGGTGCAGGAGACCTAAATGCTGCAGGGTTGCATTGCCTTTAAACATTAAACAATGAATTGCCCTACCCTCTCATGAAATTTTAATACTGTATATCTATATATGTATTTTCTGCATATCCATATGTATCTTATACATAAAAGAGTAAGTTTAAAAAAATCTCTTCCTGGCCAGGCATGATGGCTCACACCTGTAATCCCAGCACTTTGGGAGGCCGAGGCAGGTGGATCACAAGGTTAGGAGTTCGAAACCATCCTGAACAACATGATGAAACCCCGTCTCTACTAAAAATACAAACATTAGCTGGGCGTGGTGGTGCACACCTGTAGTCCCAGCTACTCAGGAGGCTGAGGCAGGAGAATTGCTTGAACCTAGGAGGCAGAGGTTGCAGTGAGCCAAGATCACGCCGTTGCACTCCAGCCTGGGTGACAGAGCGAGACTCTGTCTCAAAAAAATAATAATAATTTCTTCCTTGAGAACCACGAACAAAGTTTGGGTCTTTTTAGGGAGGTATCACCCCTTTTGAGAATGCATGCTTTAATGTATGTTTTTGAAAATCAACCGAAATTTTTCTTTTTTTTTTTAAGATGGAGTCTCACTCTGTAGCCCAGGCTAGATTGTAGTGGTGTGACCTCGACTCACTGCAATCTCTGACTCCTGGATCCTGATTCAAGCAATTCTCCTGCCTCAGCCTCCTGGGTAGCTGGGATTACAGGCACGTATCACCACACCCAGCTAATTTTTGTATTTTTATTTATTTATTTATTTATTGGAGGCTAAGAAACTTATTATTATTATTTTGGAGACAGAGTCTCTCTCTGTCACTGGGCTGGAGTGCAGTGGCGCAATCTCGGCTCACTGCAACCTCCGCCTCCCAGGTTCAAGCAATTCTCCTGCCTCAGCCTCCCGAGTAGCTGGGACTATAGGAGTATGCCACCACACCCAGGTAATTTTTGTATCTTTTTAGTAGAGACAAGGTTTTATCATGTTGGTCAGGATGATCTCGATCTCCTGACCTCGTGATCTGCCTGCCTTGGCCTCCCAAAGTGCTGGGATTACAGGCGTGAGCCACCGCACCCGATGTATTTTTAATAGAGACAGGGTTTTACCATGTTGGCCAGGCTGGTCTTGAACTCCTGACCTTGTGATCTGCCCACCTTGGCCTTCCAAAGTGCTGGGATTACAACTGTGAGCCACCACGCCTAGGCAGAACATTTTTTTTTTTTAGAGACAGGGTCACCTAGGTTGGAGTGCATTGGCACAATCTCTGTCTTGGCTCACTGAAGTCTCAAACTCATGGGCTCAAGCAATCCTCCCACCTCAGCCACCTGAGTAGCTGGGACTATAAGGTGTCACTACCACCCGGCTAATTAAAAAAAAATTTTTTTGACGAATACTGTGTTGCCCAGGCTGGTCTAAAACTGCTGATCTCAAGTGATCCTCCCAACTCAGCCTCCTGAGTAGCTGGGGCTACAGGCATGTGCCACCGTGCCCAACTCGTTTTTACATTTTTTGTAGAGATGGGGTTTTGCCATATTGCCCACGCTGGTGTTAAACTCCTGGGCTCAAGCAATCTACCCACCTTGACCTCTTGAAGTGCTGGGATTACAGGTATGCACCACAGTGCTTAGCCTAGAACTATTTAATCAAAAAGAAGAAAGAGAAGAAGGAGAAGGAAGGAAGAAGGAAGAAGGAAGAAAGAAGAGGAAGAGCCGGGCGCGGTGGCTCAAGCCTGTAATCCCAGCACTTTGGGAGGCCAAGGCGGGTGGATCACGAGGTCAAGAGATCGAGACCATCCTGGTCAACATGGCGAAACTCCGTCTCTACTAAAAATACAAAACATTAGCTGGGCATGGTGGTGCGTGCCTGTAATCCCAGCTACTCAGGAGGCTGAGGCAGGAGAATTGCCTGAACCCAGGAGGCAGAGGTTGCAGTGAGCCAAGATCGCGCCATTCCACTCCAGCCTGGGTAACGTGAGTGAAACTCCGTCTCAAAAAAAAAAAAAGAAGAGGAAGAAGACAGACAAAATGAAAAAAAACCCTAAGTGTCAAAAATCAGGAATGGTCACTCATACGCTCATGCAAAATAGTGTATGTTTGTTCCTTAACTGAGTTTGTCACCTAGCCTCCTCAAACCTGTTTCTGTGAGGCCAAGCCAGAAGCAATGTTGCAGGTTGAGCCCAAAAGGGTTTTGTTTTTTTGGTGGTTCATGGTGTTTTACTTTTTTCTCTTCATAGGGTGTTGTGTTATGGACATCTGGGAAATGCACACAGGACCCACACTGAAATCAACAATAAAAAGTAAGTTGGCCAGAGAGAATGCAGATGCCTGATACAGTGGAGAATGCTTTCTCCCCAGGAAAAATCCTGGGAAATTAAGCCTCATCCAGATGCTTGCTGGGAGCTAGTAACTGGCAGAGCAAGGGTTAACATGCAGGTCTCCTGATTTTCACTCCAGGCTCTTTCCTTTGTGCTTAGAATTGCTGTGTGATCTCAGGCAAATCACATAACCTCTCTGAACTTCAGTCTCCCAAGCTGTGAAATACAGACAACAATAGGGATGTTCTGTAACCTAAGTTCAAAAAGGTAGCTTTGGAAACCACCTGGCATGTAGCATGAGCTTTATCAATGGTAGTGTATTAAGAGTAGGGATAGAATTTACTCAAACTACAACTCAGTGTGAAGAGACATAAGTGACAGCTGGGTGCAGTGGCTCACGCCTGTAATCCCAGTACTTTGGATGGCTGAGGCAGGCAGATCACCTGAGTTCAAGAGTTCAAGACCAGCCTAGCCAACATGGTGAAACTCTGTCTCTACTAATAACAGAAAAATTAGCCAGGTGTGGGGGTGCACGCCTGTAATCCCAGCTACGTGGGAGGCTGAGGCAGGAGAATCACTTGAACCCAGAAGGTGGAGTGGCATTGAACTGAGATCACACCATTGCACTCCAGCCTGGGCAATAAGAGAGAAAACTCCGTCTCAAAGAAAAAAAAGGAAAAACATAAGTGACTTTATGTTTTGTTAAATACTCTCATCTACATAAGCTCTTGCTGGATAAAGGAAGAAAGAGATTGTCAGTTCTTAGTTGTTGAGTTTGGCTGTGTCCCCACACAAATCTCACCTTTGAATTGTAAAAATCCCTACGTGTCAAGGGTGGGGCCAAGGTGGAAATAACTGATTCATAGGGGGTGGTTTTCCTCTACTGTTCTCATGGTAGTGAGTAAGTCTCATGAGAACTGATGGTTTTATCAATGGGAGTTCCCCTGCTCTGATGCCTCCATCATCACAGGCTTCCTGGCTGGATTCTGCAATTAAACCCACTTTACAGATGAGAAAACCAAGGCCCAGAGAGCATTTGGTCATCAAAGCTGTGAAGAGACCACATTTTGGGGGCTATGACCCTGGACCAGGGCCCCAACTCTCCTGTTTTCTGTCCAAATGACCCAACAGCTTCTCTGAGACTCGGTTTCCTCATGTGTACCATGGACGGAGGGTGGTACCCACTTCCTGGGTTGTGTTTTGTTTGTCTGTTTGTTTTGAGATGGAGTCTCGCTCTGTCCTCGTCCCACAAGGCTGGGCTGTTATCCTGGGCTTGGGTGGGTTTGAGCTGTGAGGGAGTGGGCTAGAGGAAGAGGATGATGGGAAGCTCACCGCATTAAGGGACCACAAGTGATAAAATGCTAGAAACCTGCAGACAAATGTTGCCTCTGCAGATGAAAGAGGAAGCTGGAAATGGGAAGAGAGATACCATCAGAGGCCTCATGCAGGGAAGAGAAATAAACAGGGAGCATTATAGAAGCAAAGAACTTGGATCTCAAAACTGAGCATGTGACAAAAACAGGGTGAATAATGTCACAATTACAATAATCTATTCCTTATTTATTTATCTATTTATTTTTTGAGATGAACTCTCACTCTGTCACCCATGCTAGACTTGATCTCTGCTCATTGCAACCTCCACCTCCTGGATTTCAGCAATTCTCCTGCCTCAGCCTCTCCAGTAGCTGAGATTACAGGTGCACACCACCATGCCCAGCTAATTTTTGTATATACATATTTTTTGAGATGGCATCTCACTCTGTCACCCAGGCTAGAATGCAGTGGCTTGATGTCAGTTCACTGCAACCTCCACCTCCTGGGGTTCAGCGATTCTCCTGGCATAGCCTCCCGAGTAGCTGGGATTACAGGTGCGCACCATCACATCCAGCTAATTTGTATATTTTTTAGTAGAGATGGGGTTTCACCATGTTTGCCAGACCGGTCTCGAACTCCTGACCTCAGGTGATCCACCCGGCTTGGCCTCCCAAAGTGCTGGGATTACAGGCGTGAGCCACCGCGCCCAGACATTCCTTCTGTTTTTATGACACTTTTTCATTTTTTCATACTACCAATTGGTGTTGGCATTATGGTTGGTTCCTCTCTTTTCACTCCTCACATCCAATCCATTGGCAAATTTTGTTAGCGTTGCTTAAAAAAAAATCCCAATTTGCATTCCCTCCATTGCTCCCCTCTGGGTTACTGACATCATTTACCTGGACAAGTGCAGTCACCCCCTCCTTGATCAATTTGCTTCTGATCTTCTATAGTTCATCTTCCAACCAGTGGCCAGAAGGCTTATGTTAAAACCTTGCGCTGTGTCCCTACTCTGCTCTAGATCCTCCCATGACTCCCATCTTTCTTTGATACAAAACCCAAGTCCACTATTCACAATAGTCAAGATGTGGAATCAGGCCAGGCGCGGTAGCTCACACCTGTAATCCCAGCACTTTGGGAGGCTGAGGTGGGCAGATCATCAGAGGTCAGGAGTTTGAAACCAGCCTGGCCAACATGATGAAACCCCGTCTCTACTAAAAATACAAAAATTAGCCTGGTGTGGTGGTGTGCACCTGTAATCCCAACTGCTTGGGAGGCTGAGGCAGGAGAATTACTTGAACCCAGGAGGCGGAGGTTGCAATGAGCCAAGATCACACCACTGTACTCCAGCCTGGGTGACAGAACAAGACTCCGTCTCAATAATAACAACAATGATAATAAAGACAAGGGATCAACTTAAATGTCCATTGACAGATGAAAGGTTGAACACAGTGTGGTCTGCATATACAGTGGGATGCTATTTGGCCATAAAAAGAATGAAATTCTGTAATTTGCAGCAACATGGATGAAACTGGAGGTCATTATATTAAGTAAAATAAGCCAGGCACAGAAAGACAAATATGTCCTGATTCATATGTCGTTTTCCTATTGTGCTACTGAGCACTAGATGTTATTCCGTCCATCTAACTGTGTTTTTGTTTCTGTTTTTTCTTGAGATGGAGTTTCGCTCTTGTTGCCCAGGCTGGAGTGCCATTGGCATGATCTTGGCTCACCACAACCTACGCCTCCCGGGTTCAAGCGATTCTCCTGCCTCACACTCCCAAGTAGCTGGGATTACAGGCATGTGCCACCACGCCTAGTTAACTTTGTATTTTCAGCAGAGACAGGGGATTTCTCCATGTTGGTCAGGCTGGTCTTGAACTCCTGACCTCAGGTGATCCACCTGCCTTCGCCTTCCAAAGTTCTGGGATTACAGACGTGAACCACTGTGCCTGGCCCTAACTGTGTTTTTGTACTAACTAACAAATCCTCTTTATTTCCCTTCCCCACTACCCTTCCCCGCCTCTGGTAATTATCATCCTGCTCTCTACCTCCATTAGACCATCATTATTATTATTTAAGCTCCCACATAGGAATGAGAACATGCAATATCTATTTTTCTTTGCCTGGCTTATTTCGTTTAATGTAATGTCCTCCAGTTCCATCTATGTTTCTGCAAATGATACGATTTCATTATTTCTTATAGTTGAGTGATATTCCATTGAGTACATATATCACATCTTCCTTAACCATTCATCCACTGATGGACACTTAGATTGATTCTATCTCTTGAATGTACTTTGGATTTTGAAAGGTCTGGCTCTGCTGCTGTCTAGCTGTGTGTCTTTGGGTAAGTTGCTAAATCACTCTGAGTCATGTTCTTTTCACATATGGGTATAGGGAATTGTGTTCATTTTCTATGGCTGCTGTAACAAATTGCCACAAACTTGGTGGCATAAAACAACAAAAAATTATCTGTCATTCCGGAGGTCAGATGTCTGAAATGGGTCCCACTGGGCTAAAATAGAGGCTTTGGCAGGGCTGTGTTCCTTCTGGATTCTGTATAAGAAAACCTATTTTCTCTTTCTTTCTCTCTCTCTCTCTCTCTCTTTCTGTCTGTCTTTCTTTCTTCTTTTTTTCTTGAGATGGAGTCTTTCTCTGTCACCCAGGCTGGAGTACAATGGTGTGATCTCGGTTCACTGCAACTTCCACCTCCCAGTTCAAGCGATTCTCCTGCCTCAGCCTCCTGAGCAGCTGGGACTACAGGCACCCACCACCACGCCTGGCTAATTTTTTTGTATTTTTAGTAGAGACGGGTTTTCATCATGTTAGTCAGGCTGGTCTTGAACTCCTGACCTCATGATCTGCCCGCCTCAGCCTCCCAGAGTGTTGGGATTACAGGCATGAGCCACCACTCCCAGCCAAGAGAACCTATTTTCTTACCTTTTCCTGTATCTAAGGCCAACCACATTCCTTGGCTCATGTCCCCTTTCCCCATCTTCAAAGCCAGTGATGGCTGGTCAGATCTTTCTCACATCACGTCACTCTGACAATGCCTTTCTTGGCTTCAACTTTCACTTAAAAAGACTCTTATGGTTACATTGTTTGCCCCTGGATGATCCAGGATAATCTCCCCATCTTGAGATCAGCTGATCAGCAAACTTAATTCCACCTGCAACCTTCATTCCTCTTTTGCCATGGAACATAACATATTCACAGGTTTCAGGATTAGAATGTGGTCATCTTGGAAGGGTCTTATTCTGCTTGCCACAAGAATGATAGCATCAAGTGAGCCTCTTCCCTAGCACCTGGGAGCCTGCCCCCACCTGTGGTCTTGTCCTTTTGAAGCTCACAGTGTGGTGGTGAAGGTGGCCATGAAGGAGGGAATCACTGAAACAATCAGGCAGTCACCATTTTGATAAATTCCATAAAAGAGGAGCTCAAGAGCTATAGAGGAGTCAGAGAAGGCTTCTTGGATGAAGCAATGTTACAGCAAGACCTGAAGAATGAGTGAAAGCTGGCCAGGCAAAGCAGAGGCAGAGGGAACAGCATGTGCAAAAGTCCGTGGTAGGAAGGCTAGAAATGGAGAACAAAGAGAAACTGGCATGATGAGGCTGAATGATGTGATTGGGCTTGGTCAGTGGGGATTTTGCAGCTCATGCTGAGTACTTTGAGTTTTATTTCTAAAGAGAACAAGAAGCATTATAGGCAGCGGGTGGAGGTGGGAGATCAAAGGCGCATTCAGAGATGACCATGGTGTGGAGTAGACGATTGTGGAGGACAATGGAGTATGTAGAAATGTTGAATTCAGAGAAGGATCTGGGTCAGGCATAGCCAAGGTGGTGGAGTGAAATGGGCAGTTGTCAAATGATATTTGGGGCAGGGGATCAACAGGGCTTGGAGGCTTACTGGATGTGGTGGTAAGCTGAGGTACAGAGAGGTCCCAGGACTGGATTGGCTAGGATAGAGTCATGATTGTTCCCATACAAATAAAATAACTATGAATGAAAAAATTTAGATGTTTATTTTTCTCTAATAAATCTCCACCTTGAAGATGGAACAGGGTGGTGGGACAACTCTGCCTAGAACGTCATCCCATCTCCCAAGTTCCTTTTGTCTTGTTGTCTCTCCAACCTTAGGTGTGAACCTCATCCCAGTGGTTGGGAATGGATCACCCTCCTCTGTCCATCTTCCAGCCCAGGTAAAAAAAAGAGAGGAAGTGTAGAGTATGCCCTTTCTTTTCAAGGGCATGACCAGATGGTGCACACATCACTTCTATTCATTCTCTTTGGCCAGATTTTCGCCCTGTGGCCACTCCTAGCTGCAAGAGAAGCTGGGAATGCAGTCCTCAACTGGATGGTTATATTATTACAAAGAGGAGGGTGGAATGGATCTGGAGGGGCAGCTGCCATTCTTGGCTTTAAGGTTTGCTGCTGGAACTTGAACTCAAGTCTGCCTTGTCCCAAAACTTGCACTTTTGACTCTCTCACTTTTCTGTCTAGTGCTTGGATGTTCATGGTGTGATCCATGGACCAATGGAATGAGCATCCTCCAGGGACTTGTTAGAAATACAAAATCCCAGGCTCCCTTCCCCAGACCTGCTGAATCAGCATCTGATTTTCCAAGATGTTCTTGGAATCCAAAGGGAGGCAGATGATACTGGTCTGTGGACCACACTTTGGGTAGCAAGGATCCAGAGCAGTGCTTCTCAAACTTCCCTGTGCACACACATCACCTTGGATCTTGTTCAAATGCAGATTCGGATTCAGTGGATTTTGCATGTCCATGTAACTCCCAAGCAATGCTCATGTGGCTGACCCATAGACCCTACTCTGAATAGCAAGGGTCTAGGGTCTTCAAGGTACATGATTAAATATGATTGTCTGCTGTGTCAGTTTCCTAGGGCTGCTTAAAACAACAGAAATTTATTCTCTTGAAGTTCTGGCATCTAAAATGTGAAATCAAAGTATTGGCAGGGCCAGTTTTTTGCCAAAGGCTATTGGGCAGAATCTGTTCCATGCCTTTTTTTAAAAAAAGGGTTTTGTTATTGCTGGCAATCCTTGGTGTTCCTCGGCTTCTAGGCACATCTCTCTGATCCCGATTTCCATTGTTGGATGTCATTGTCCCTGTGCATGCCTGTGTCTCTTCTATTCTTATAAGGACACCTGTGGCCCACCCTACTCCAGCACTGATTCATCTTAACTTATATCTTAATTACATCTACAAAGACACAGCTTCCAAATAAATTAAATTCCAAGTACCAGGGTTTAGGACTTCAACATATCTTTTGGGTGGAGCACAATCCAGCCCATTGTATGCCAGCCTCCACCCTTGTATGCTGGGTTCCCTTGCAGCCTCACTCTAATGCTCTAATCTTGTCTAAACTTTTTGTTATACACTGCCTAGATGCAAATAAATGTAGAGAGACTACCATGTGCCCAGCTTATGCCACCTGCACCAGCAACATGGACAGTTACTACTGTACTTGCAAACGAGGCTTCCTGTCCAGCAATGGACAAAGACGCTTCAAGGGTCCAGGAGTGGAATGCAAAGGTGAGTTCATGCCCCCTCAAACCCTCCAGCATTTGGTGGGAAAATCAAGTAAAAGCTGGCTGGGTATTGAATATAGGTACTTCCCCTCAGCCCAACATGGTTTGTTTCCCTCCTTCTTTCCTTCCTTCCTTCCTTCTTTCCTTCCTTCCTTCCTTTTTTCCTTCCTTTTTTCCTTCCTTCCTTCCTTCCTTCCTCCATCCCTTTCTCCCTCCCTCTCCCCTTCCCTTCTCTTCCCTTCCCTCTCTCCCTTCCCTTCCCTTTCCCATTCCCCCTCCCCTCTCCTCCTTTCCCCTCTTCTTTTCTTTTCTTCTCTCCCCACCCTCGCTCTCTCTGACCATGTAAATAATTCCTGGTCACTGTAAAATTTCGTGAACGGTTGAGTTTCCTCACAATATGGTGGCTGGATTCCAAGGATAAGCATCCCAAGAGAACGAGGTAGAAGTACATAATATTTTTATGACCTAGTGTCACTTCCACCATAGTCACAACCATGCTCAGATTCAAGAGGGGGACATACATTCCATTGCTTAATGGAAGAAGTGCCAAAGTCACATTGAATGAAGAGCATATGGGATGGGAGATATTGTTTTAAGATTTTTTTTTTTTTTTTTTGCAAAATACAGTTTTCTATCTAGGATAAGCAAATTTGTAACTCCAACTCCCTGTCCAGATATTGATGAATGTTCTCAAAGCCCCCAGCCCTGTGGTCCTAACTCAGTCTGCAAAATCCTGTTGGGGAGATACAGCTGTGCCTGTTTACATGGTTTCTCTTCTCCCACTGCAAATGGCTGGATCTCAGGAAAGCCAGGCAATTTCTCCTGTACTGGTAATGTTCTCAGGCTCCCAGAGATGGGTCTTGGGTGGGTATCTATCAGTAAGGTGAGTTCATGTATTTCTTTTTCTTTCTTTTTTTTTTTTTTTTTTTTTTTTTAGATAGAGTCTCACTCTGTCACCCAGGCTGGAGTGCAATGGTGTGCTCTCAGCTTACTGCAACCTCTGCCTCCCAGGTCAAGCAATTCTCCTGCCTCAGCCTCCCAAGTAGCTAGGATTACAGGAGCATGCCACCACACCCAGCTAATTTTTGTATTTTTAAGTAGAGACCGGGTTTCACCATGTTGGTCAGGCTGGTCTCGAACCCCTGACCTCATAATCCACCCTCCTCAGCCTCCCAAAGTGCTGAGATTACAGGTGTGAGCCACCGCACCTGGCTTGAGCTCATGTATTTCTGAACTTAGTCACCCAATTTATTATCTACTCACCCTCTTCCACTGCTTCTCAGACATCAATGAGTGCCTCACCAACGGGATCTGCCCTGAGCATTCTGACTGTGTCAACGTTATGGGAAGCTACTTTTGCAGCTGTCAAATTGGATTCATCTCTAGAAACTCCACCTGTGAAGGTATAAATGACCATCTCTTTATTATTTGCCTACTTAATTAATTAAGGGTCATCTCACTGGAAGACCATAAGATGAAGGGATTTTCTCATGTTAGGAATGAGAAATTGGGGCTTCACAGAGGTAAAAATATATAGTTGCTTACATCTTTTTCTATCTCTTTACTTTGAGACTGGGGGTGTCTTTACATGTTAAGTAGGTCTCTTGTAGGCAGCACATGGTTGGGTTCCTTTTTTGTTTTAATTCAGTTTAACAATCTATATCTTTTAAGTGGAGCATGTAGGCCATTTCTGTTCAAGGTTAATATTGACATGTGAAGGCTTAATTCCTTTCACAGTGTTGCTAGCTAGTTGCTTTGTAATCTCAATTGTGTAATTGCTTTATAGGATCTGTGGTCTATATGCAAATATTAAATGGAAGAGCTGGGATTTGAACTCCCGTTGAGGTCCTACTATAAGTCAAACAGTGGTATCAGAATATAATGGGGTGCACTTGTCTTCATACTGATATTTCCCCCAGGGAGCATAGGCAACATCTGGAGATATTTTTGATTGTCACAACTGGTGATGGTGGGGAGAGGTGCTGTGTGTGCTACAGGCATCTAATGGGAAGTGATCAGAGAGGCTGCTAAACATCCTATAACGTACGAAACATCCCCACAACCAAGAATAATCTGGCCCTAAATGACAATAGTGCTGAGGTGGAAAAACCCTATTCCGGGGAGATCTAAAGTCCAGACCTCAGAACTTTCCCCTAAAAGTAATTTGAATTAAGGCTTGAAAGTTATCTTTAAGCTTTTCTCTCCCTCCATATTAAAGCAGTCATCACGCCTTGGGGAATCTACTTACTAAATATGTTTTGAGACTGGGTGTGGCAGCTGACGCCTGTAATCCCAGCACTTTGGGAGGCTGGGACAGAAGTGCTTAAGACCAGGAGTTTGAGACCAGCCTGGGCAACCCAGTGAGACCCTGTCTTTACAAAAAAAAAAAAAGTTAGAAAATTATTTGGGCGTGGTGGCATGTGCCTGTGGTCCCAGCTACTAAAGAAGCTGAGGTGGGAAGATTGCTTGACACCAGGAGGTTGAGGCTGCAATGCACTGTGCTTACATCACTGCACTCCAGCCTGGATGATAGAGCAAGACCTGGTCTCAAAAATACATACATAAATACATATGTGTTGAATTCCTCTGCTCTTTTCCATCCTTGGGTGAAGCTTCATCATCACTGCAAAAGCCTCCTCTCTAGCCTCACCTTTTCCAGTCTTATTTCCTGCAATCCATCGTCTACACTGCAGCCAGAATGTTCTCACCAAGAAACAAGGGCTCCATCCTCCTGTGTCAAGTGCATTGTTATTCTCCATATTCATTTACAGGGATGGTGACTCCATTGAGAAAGGCAAGGTGTGATCAAGCCCTCATTACATCCCCCTGGCTTAGCTGAAGAGATGTTTGAAGTCATCTCTGCCTTTGCTACTCTATTTGTAGCAGTTAGCCATCATTGGATAAAAAATCACCCTAAAAGTTAGTGTCTAGAAACAACCACCATTTATTTGGCTCTTGATTCCATGAGTTGACAATTTAAGTGGTCTATTCTAGCCAGATCTTTTGGTCTCAATGGGTCTTGTTCTTGTGTCTGCGGTCAGCTGATCTCGGGTGGGCTTTCTCTTGTTGCCTCTCCAATCCCCATAGTTGGGCATGGATCACCCCACTCTGTCCATCTTCCAGCCCAGGTGAAAAGAGAGAGTAAGTGTAGAGTATGCTCTTTCTTTTCAAGGGCGTGATCAGATGGTACACACATCAGTTCTATTTATTCTCCTTGGCCAGATTTTCACCATGTGGCCACACATAGCTGCAAGAGAAGCTGGGAATGCAATTCTCAACTGGATGGTTATATTATTATATTGTTATATTATTACGAGGAGGAGGGAATGGGTTTCACATGTCTGGGGCTCATCTGGGATGATTCATTTCCCTTCCACTTGGTCTTTTATTCTTCATTAGGCTAGTCAGGGGTTTGTTCATATGGCAGAGATCAGAGGCCCAAGCGAATGAACAGAAGCCAACAGGTCTCTGGAGGCACAGGTTTGGAATTAGTGCCTCATTACTTCACTGTCTTCTATTGGTCAATGCAAGTCATAGGGCCAGATGTATTTAAGGGGTAGAGAAACAGACTCCACCTCTTAGTGCAAGGTGTGGTAAAGTCACCTGGTATGCAGTCTACATCTTGGGGTGTAGATACAGAGAGGAGTAAAGGACTATGGCTACTTTTGCAATCTCTGATAATTATGTTTTGAAACTATTTGCCACCCCTCTGCTTACATGCCATTGGCTAGAATTTATTCTCATGGCCATGCCTACTGCAAGAAGGGGCTGGAAAATATGTCCCACTGTGTGCCTGGGAAGAAGGGGGGAACATGGATATTGGGGAGCATCAGCCCTGTCTGCTGCAAATTAACACACTGAGTGAATCTGCTGTTTGCAGTCTCCAGTCCTTGTTTTCTCATTTACCTTAACCTGGGTTTTCTCTTCCTCTCATCAGATGTGGATGAATGTCTCAATCCAAGAGCTTGCCCGGAGCATGCAACTTGCCATAACACTGTTGGAGCCTACACTTGTCTCTGCAACCCGGGATTTGAATCCAGCAGTGGCCTCTTGAGTTTTCAGGGTCTCAGAGAATTGTGTGAAGGTAGTTGGAGGTGTCTTCTGGGAATTTAGGTGCCAGTCTATTTGCAAAGACAGCAGTGAGGGGATTGGGGTGGGTCTTGGTTGAGTTTGAGACTCTCATCTGCAAATCTGAAGTCAATAATTATTCATTCACTCATTCACTCATTAAAGAAATACCTCTTGAGCACCTAAAATATATGAGGCATTATTCTAGGCACTGGGGATACAGCAATAAATAACATCTCGATATAACATCCCACTGGGGCTTAGGGCTTCCACATAGGAATTTGGAGGAGGGGCACCATTCAGTCCATAGCACCCAGGGACAAACAGCCTGTAAATGGCAGAGCCAGGCTATGAACCCAGAATGTCCATGTTCTCAATCCCTTTAGTCTGTGCCTCTGTTTTGTTTGTTTGTTTTTGTTCTGTTTGTTTGTTTGTTTGAGATGGGGTCTTGCTCTGTTGCCCAGGCTGGAGTGCAGTGTTGCCATCTTGGTTCACTGCAACCTCCTCCTCCTGGGTTCAAGCAGTTCTCCTGCCTCACCTTCCCAAGTAGCTGGGATTACAGGCACGTGCTACCACACTCAGCTAATTTTTGCATTTTTAGTACAGATGGGGGTTCACCATGTTGGCAAGGCTGGTGTCAAGCTCCTGACCTCAAATGAGCCGCCTGCCTCGGCCTCCCAAAATGTTGGGATTACAGGTATGAGCCACTGGACTCAGCCTGATTTTTGGTTTTGAGATGGAGTCTTGTTCTGTTGCCCAGCCTGGAGTGCAGTGGCCCAATCTCAGCTCACTCCAACCTCTGCCTCCCGGGTTCAAGTGATTCTCCTGCCTCAGCCTCCAGAGTAGCTGGGATTACAGACATGTGCCGCCATGCCCAGCTAATTTGTGTATTTTTAGTAGAGATGAGGTTTCACCATATTGGCCAGGCTGGTCTCAAACTCCTGACCTCAGGTGATCCACCTGCCTCAGCCTCCCAAAGTGCTGGGATTACAGGTGTAAGCCACCACGCCTGGCCATGTGCCTCTGTTTTTGTTACTAATAATATGTGATGCCTAGGAGAGGAATTGAGATTTATCATAGAAAGAAGTGCGTGTGCAAGTTCAAGGCTGAGGGAACAGAGAAGAGAGACAATGAGCCTTTGTGGAATAAAGGGTATCTACGCGTTTACACTCTAGGAAGCTGAAGAAGGAAACTGTATTGAGGCAAGAAGTTTGAGACCAACCTGGGCAGCATATTGAGACCCTGTCTGTACAAAAACAAACTAGCTAGGCATGGGGCACGCGTCTTTAGCTCCCACTACTTGGAAGGCTGAGGCAGGAGGATCACTTGAGGCTGGGTGTTCGAGACCAGCCTGGGCAACATAGTGACACCCTGTCTCTATATAAAAAAAAGTACCTGGGCATGGTGGCACATGGCTGTAGTCCCAGCTACTCAGTGAGAGGATCACTTGACCTCAGGAGTTTGAGGCTACAGTGAGCTATGATGGTGCCATTGAACTGCAGTCTGGGCAACAGAATGAGATGCTGTCTGTTAAAAAAGAAAAAGGTAAACTATGCATCTGGATCATAAATCACAAAGGAATTCAAAGCAAGAGATGAGGTAGAGGTAGGTCAGCTCAGTTGGAACTAGGTTGTCAGGGCCTTAATATCTAATGAGGATTTTGGATTTTATCCTGAGCAGTGGGAAGCCTTATTAGAAAATTTTCATGCACCATGGATATGCCTCTAAATGGTTGTTCTTTGAGTGATGAAAATGTGTTTATGAAGGTGAGAGAATAGTCAGGGAAATACATTGCTTTCAGTCAGTGATGAGGCTCTGAACTCTTGTAGCCTCAGTCTCCTTCATTCTTTTGACTTAGACTGGTTTTCTGCTTAGATGTGGATGAATGTTCCAGGAACTCAAATCTTTGTGGTCCCAATTCTGTCTGCACCAACATCCCAGGAGGATACAATTGCTCCTGCCTGCCCGGATATTTTTTGCCTGCTTCTCAGACCCTTAAAGATCCACAGGCTTTTGGATGTACAGGTAATTCTCCCAGCCATGCTGAGGATTTTTCAACAGATATCAAACTATTCTGAAATGTACTAACTTATAACAATGACCATTTGTTCTTTTTCATGATTCTATATGTTGAACACATGATTCTTTTGTTTCACGTAGGTCAGATGGGGCACTAGGAAAGCTGGTATACCATGTATCCAAAATGGCCTTGCTTACACATGGCTGGTAGTTGGTGCCGGTCTTTGGCTGGGACCTCAGCTGGGACCCTAAGATTTCCTCATGGGCCTTTCCTCATGGCTGCTTGGCTTCCTTATAGCATGGCAGTTGGTTTCCAAGAAACACAGTTTCAAGGGGAAGAAAACAGAAATGGCCATTCATTTTATGGTCTGGGCTTGGGAAGTTCCATGACTTCTACCACATGATATTGGTCATAGTCACAGGGCCCACAGAGATCCCAAGGAAGGAGAATAAACTCCCCATCTCACCGAAGGAGCACTACGTGCACAGAGAAATCAGAAGAATTGATGGAGGTCATTGTTGGAGTACCTACCATACTACAGAGTACATTTTGTATTCTTCAATCCCACCAGGGAAAATGCATGCTTCTTTTTATTAAAATATCATATTGCTTATTATTTGCTGATATTTGCTAGCTTCTGATATTGTTAGAAGCAGAATAATAGAGAAGTAAAGTTGAAAGGGATCTTACAAATAAATTAGCATAGCTCCAGGGGCCTAGGAACCCACTCAAGATCCCCATCAAGGCCAAGAGAAAAGCTAGGCAGGCAAGGCCATGGATGCCCATCTTCTTTTCTGGCAAATTATACCCTCTTTTAATTGTCTTACCTATTCAGTTTTCACTTCACCTGAAGGAAGGCTTCTTGGGCCAAAACGTTTTGAAAACCATGCACCTAACCCAACTCCATATGCAAAGTATAAGTCCCAACCATGTAATCTGTGAAAAGTGCTCACCTAGTTCATGCTGAAATATTTCTGGAAGTGGGGTGCTCACTGCCACTAAAAGAAGCTCACTGCTTGGTTAGTGACATTTTCCATGATACCAGCAGAAAAACTATTTCCCCTTACCTTCCAATCATGGATCATTCTTGTGTCCTTCGAGGCCTTCAAATTAACCAACATTCATAACACAAAGACTTTTCATCCCAGTCCTCCACAGTACTGCCCAATTCCCTGTACCTTAGACTGACGTGAGTCACCGCAGAAGGTTGTTTATTCCTCATGTTTTGTGAGTTGACATAGGAATAGAAGACCTTTTGTCTTCACCTCTTTCCTAATTATTTTTTTCTCATAACATTCTACCCCATATATCCTTTGTGGTCAGACACCCTCAGAGGAAGAGCTAGCCCCATATTGGCATAGTAGCCTGGCATCATCCTATATTAGTTGAGTGTGGATTTCTCACCCTCAGCACCATTGACATATTGGGCTATATAATTTTTTGTTGTGAGGAGTTGTTCTGTGCCATGCAGAATGTCTGGTAGGATCTTTGGCTTTCACCAACTAGATCCCAGTAACACTCTTTCCACCCCATGTTATGTCAACTGAAAATGTCTTTAGATATTGTACCCTGTTCCCTGGAAGGACAAATCACCCCCAGTTGAGTATTACTGATTCGGGACAGGCAAGCCCCAAAGTGAGATTTAGCCCACAAGGGCTCTTGGCTTTGCCCAGGAAAGATTTCAAGGGCAGGCCAGAGGTAGAAGAAAACAGCTTTATTGAAGAGGCAGTGTTACAGCCCTGGCAGTGTTACAGCTCTGTGACTGCTCCCACAGAGCAGGACTACCTCAGAGGCAGAGCGCAGAGCTCAGGGTAGTTTTGCAATCATACTTATACCTACTTTTAATAATATGCAGATTAACAGGTGGTTTATGTAGACATTTCTAGGGAAGGGTTAGTAACTTTTGGGTCATCAGGTCATTGCCATAGAAAGGGGCAGTCACTCCCCAATGTTGCCAGGGCAATGGTAGACTGACGTGGCACACTGGTGGGGCATGTCTTACGGAAGGCTGCTTCCACCCTGTCCTTGTTTTAGCTAGTCCTCAATTTGGTCCAGTGTCCGAGTCCCTCCTCTGGAGTTGAGTCCTGCTTCCTACCTTATTACTAGCTTAACATAATAGAAATTTATCACTTTCATAACAATTCATTATGGATATACCTGGCCAGTGGGCAGCTTTTCTTGACATGGTGATAAAGGAATTCAGTCTCTCTGCATCTTTTGGTTCTTCCATTCTTTAGAACCTTGGAGTTCCTGGTTTTAGCCAGTTTAGGTGAAAGGGGGAGGAGTGGGCCAGGCACAGTGGCTCACACTTGTGATCCCAGCACTTTGGGAAGCTGAGGTGGGCAGATCACAAGGTCAGGAGTTTGAGACCAGCCTGACCAACATGGTGAAATCCCGTCTCTACTAAAAATACAAAAATCAGCTAGGCGTGGTGGTGCACACCTGTAATCCCAGCTACTCAGGAGGCTGAGGCAGTAGAATTGCTTGAACCCAGGAGGTGGAGGTTGCAGTGAGCCGAGACTGTGCCACTGCACTGCAGCCTGGGCAACAGAGCAAGACTCTGTCAAAGAAAGAAAGAGAGAAAGGGGGAAAGGGGGAAAAGAGGAAAGAAGGAAAGAAAGAAAGAGAGAAAGAGAGAAAGAGAGAGAGAGAGAAAGAGAGAGAGAGAGAGAGAGGGAGGAAGGAAGGGAAGGAAGGAAGGAAGGAAGGAAGGAAGGAAGGAAGGAAGGAAGGAAGAAGGAAAGGAAAGAAGGAAAAAAGAAAGAGAGAAAGAAAGAGAGAGAGAAGTTACACCCACTTCTTGACAACCTTGGCCCTGAAGTGACATATATCATGGCTCTCATAGTCCATGAATGAAAAGTAGTCACATGACCTCACCTAGATGGAGAAGGCTCTGGGAAATGTAGTCCCTGGCTGGGATGCCATTTTCTAGTGAAACATGACTCCTTATTTTGGAAAGGGAAGAAGCATGATTTTGTTGGATCATTTGGCCAACATGGCTCCACACCCATTCTGTACCCCACAGATATCGATGAATGCATTGAAATGTGCCCCATCAATTCAACATGCACCAACACTCCTGGGAGCTACTTTTGCACCTGCCACCCTGGCTTTGCACCAAGCAATGGACAGCTGAATTTCACAGACCAAGAAGTGGAATGTAGAGGTGAGCAGAGGGTTTGCTGGTTAGTCCAGAAAAGACATTTCTCTTTGCTCTTCTGGGTTTCTTGATATTCTCCAGTTCTTTGCAGATATTGATGAGTGCCTCCAAGATCCATCAACATGTGGTCCAAATTCTGTTTGCACCAATGTCCTGGGCTCCTACAACTGTGGCTGCATTGCAGGCTTTCGTCCCAATTCAGAAGGCTCCCAGAAAGATGGCAACTTCAGCTGCCAAAGTAATCATCTCTTTGTATATCTTGGCAATGGAATCTGTGTCTGGCTTTGGTTGGAAAATTCTCTCTTTACCCAACCTCTGGATCTTCCTCTTACTGTTACCTCATCCATATATTCTGTTTCTTTTTTTCTCCATTCATTTACTCTTTTGTTAATTTACTCTTTCAAATGATTTCTGGAGCACCTATTAATTAATTAGTTAGTTTAACAGACCCCAGCAGTAGGTGCTGAAGATTCGGTCCTGGGTATAATGAGCATGATTCTTGTCCTTGTGTAGCTTACAGTCTAGGCAAGGAGCTAGAAAGCATACACACAATTATTTAATCATAACTATGAATGAAACAAACAAACAAAAAATCACAGTGTGCTCTGGGGTGACTAATAGGATATTGATTATGCTCCAAGCAAACAACATTTAAGCAGAAACTTGAAGGAGGACTAGGGCTTCTCTAGAGGAAGAATGGAGATCATGCTGTTCTGGGTTATAGCAGATGCAAAGGTCCTGAGGCTCACACCAAATGAGGACAAGGGGAAGTGGCATTCGATATATCTGATGAAGCAGACAGGAGTCAGATTCTGCTGGGTCTTGGTGCCTTGTGAGGAATTTTGGAAGGGCTGGATGCAGTGACATAGCTATAAACAGCACTTTGGGAAGCTAAGGTGAGAGGATCACTTGAGGCCAGGAATTCAAGACCAGCCTAGGCAACAATGCAAGATCCTGTCTCTACAAAGAATAATGATAAAAAATTAGCCAGGTATAGTAGCATATGCTTGTAGTCCTAGCTACTCAGGAGGCTGAGGTGGGAGGACTGCTTTAGCCTAGGGGATCGAGGCTGCAGTGAGCTATGATCATACCACTGTGCTTCAGCCTGGTGACAGAGTGAGACCCTGTCTTTAAAAAAAGAACTTCAGAGTCCTTCCCCCCCCCCCCGGAACAATGGGGAACCATGAAAGGTTTAAAACCACTAAATTATGAATTATTTAATACATGAAAAATATGTGTAACTTATTGGAGGCAGTGAAGTATAACAAGCAAATGAATAGATCTGATGTACTTCCCAATATAATCAAGATAATATCATCAATGCCATTGGTTCTCCTCTACATTCCTTCTCCACTCTATCTCCTTGTATCCTCCTCAGAGAAACACTTAGAATTTGGTGTTTATTATTTCCGTAGTTAAAAGAATATTTTTCCCTGGTATGTACCCCTAAACAGTATCTGCCTAGTAGTACTTGTTAAAGCTTTGTAAAAGTGTATCATGCTACCTATGACTATAGATGTATGTCTTTTATATGTGTGACTTCTCTAATTTGTTTCACTCAATATCATGCCTCTTTGAATGTGAGCTGTGCAGGGGCATACTATTGAGTGAGACGTCACACATATAAAAGACATACATCTATAGTCATATTCATGATTGCCTCGAAGAGGTATGATATTGAATGAAATCAAGCAAATTAGAAAATTGCATGTTGTAGTTAACATGTAATTACAAATTAGAAAAGTACGTTGTAGTCAACATGTCCTTTTTGTTATAGTGTGTCATTGTGGTTTGTTCGTTTTCCCCCTTGTGCATTATGGCAATAGATGGATTTTAAGTGGGGGAGGGGAGGAGATGGAACCAGACTTGAATTTTCATCATATTTTGCTGAGGTTGAACTTTGGTTTGTTTGCTGTTGTTTTCTTCCTAGGGCTGCCCTTCAAATGTAAGGAAGATATGATACCCAATAATGAACAGGCCCAGCAATGCCAAGAGGGAACCACAATGAAACCTGAATATGCAAGTATTTTTTAAGTTCCTAGTTTTTGAGGTTTTCCTAGAAGCCATTTAGGTAGAATGTTGTTTTTGCAGTTCTAACAAAGGCAAAAGTAATAGTGGCCAAAACCAGACAGCCAGTTTATTTTTCTCCTCTGTAACCGTCTGAGTGTAAGCTATGCAGAGCACATACAGTGGCTCCATTACATTCTGCCAGCATCAACACAAGACTCCCACTTTGTGGTTCAAGATGGTTGCTCCAGCTCCTGCCCTCACATCTGCATTCCAGCTTGTGAGAAGGGGAGAGGAGGAAGTAAAAAGCACAATCCGTCTCTTTAAGTGTATGACCCAGTACCACTTCTGCTTGCACCTGATTGGGTAGAAATTAGTCACATGGTCACACTTAGCTGCAAGGGAAGCTGGGAAGAGAGGATGTATGCCTGTCTAAAACTTGAGGATTCTCTTAATAAACGAACAAGAGAATATATTGACTTTACCACCAGTGAAGGTGTTGGCACTGCAACTGAGTGATGGTGGTGCGGGGGTGTTACACAGCCAGCCACGCAAAAAGGAATTTGGACATCCCGACTGTCTAAGGAAGTCATTGCAATGAGTAAAGACTCCATGGCCTCTTTAGAAACTGATGTCGCTATTCTAAGTATGAGCTTCTAAATTGTAGCTTTGGGATTCCCACATGCCGCTGGACCACTGTTTTTCTTTTTAAATTGTGGTGAGGTACACCACATTTTAACATAAAACTCACCACTTTAACTATTTTAAAGTGTACAATTCAGTGGCATTTGGTCCATTCACAATGCTATGCAATCATCACCTCGATCTAGTTCTAGATTTTTTTTTTTTTTTTGAGATGGAGTCTTGCTCTGTCACCCAGGCTGGAGTACAATAGTGTAATCTTGGCTTACTGCAACCTCTGCCTCCTGGGTTCAAGAAATTCTTCCTACCTGAGTCTCCCGAGTATCTGGGACTACAGGCGCCCACTACCACACCTGGCTAATTTTTGTGTTTTTGGTAGAGATGGGGTTTCGCCATTTTGGCCAGGCTGGTCTTGAACTCCTGACCTCAGGTGATCCGCCTGCCTTACCCTCCCAAAGTGCTGGGATTACAGGCGTGAGCCACCGTGCTCAGCCTAGTTCTAGAATATTTTTATCATTAAGCAGTCACTCCCCATTCTCTTCCACCACTAGCCCATGGTAAACACTGATCAGCTTTCTGTCTCCGAGGATTTGTCTATTCTTGGCATTTCCTAGAAATGAAATCATGCAATATTTGCTCCTTTATGTCTGCCTTCTTTCACTTAGCATGATATTTTCAAGATTCATTCATGCTGTAGTACATATCAGAGAACTCCATTCTTTTTCATGGCTGAATAATATTCCATATGGACCGCTGTTAGTTCATACATTTCCTCTTCTTTTAATATCACTAAGTAGTTTTGCTGTTTATGTTTGCTTTTTTTTATTCATGGAAGGAAAAGGTGATGTGATTCTAATTCTGATCAAACAATGAATTTTTATTTCCATGAGAATTCTAGAGACTCAGGAATTCAGGACCACCTCATAGGATGGGGCTTTATGGGCTAGTTTGTAGATTACATGCTTGTGGGAATAGATCGATCCATGCTCACAAATGCCCCCCCCCTTTTTTTTCTGGGGCACAGGTCTCGTTTTGTGCACTAATAAATGACATGTTCGACATTCTGGACAATGTGTGTGAAAATAAAAGGACTGCAGTTTCCATGAAGGTAATGATTGAGTCTTTTAAATTGTGTTTCGAGTTTCAAATATCCTGGGCGCACACTGGGTGCAGAAAGACATCTTTATGGCCAGGTGTGGTGGCTCACACAGGTAATTCCAGCACTTTGGAAGGTTGAGGTGGGTAGATCACTTGAGGTCAGGAGTTCGAGACCAGCCTAACCAACATGATAAAACCCTGTCTCTACTAAAAATATGAAAATTAGCCAGGCATGGTGGCAGGCTCCCATAGTACCAGCTACTCAGGAGGCCGAGGCAGGAGAATTGCTTGAACCTGGGAGGTGGAGGTTTCGATGAGCTAAGATAGCACCACTGCACTCCAGCCTGGGTGACAGAGTGAGACTCCATCTCAAAAAAAGAAATCTCATTATAATTAATGGATTGTGAATTAATATTTAATTTTTTATAGCTGTAAGATTTGAAAAATTAGCATACAGTAAAATTACCCTTTTCCTTGTATAGTTTGATGAATTTTCTCACCTGAATAGATTTGTGGAACTACCACTATAATTAGGATGCAAAACAGTTTAATGATCTCCAAAAATTCCCTTTGGCTTCTCCCTTAGAGTCAGATACTCCCCCCACCACTAACTTCTGCACATCCCTACCTAGTCTCTGTCACTGGAGTTTTGTCTTTTGAAGAATGTTACATAAATGAAATCACATAGTGTGCTCTCTTGAGACTGGCTTCTGTCACTCAGCATAATGCATTTGTGATGCCTGGATAGTGTGGATATATAGAGTGCCGTTTCTTCCTCCTCTTCCTCCTTCTTTCTTTTCATTCTTAATGAGATTCAGGACATTCTCTTTGGTATATAGCCACCTCCATCCATCTTGGGAACTTTCTCATCTTTCCCCAAAAAACTCTGTCGCCCTGAAACACTCACTTCCCATCCCCCTCCCCAGGCCCTGGCTCCCACCATCCTACTTTCTGTCTCTGAGAATCTGATGACTCTAGGGACCTTCTAGGAGTGAGGTCATACAGGATTTGTCCTTTTGTGTCGGAGTTCTGCCACTGAGCATGATGTCCTCCGGGTTCATCCACATTGTAGCATGGGTCAGTGCTTCATTCCTTTTTCATTACCCAATAATATTCCATTTTATGACTGTATCAACATTTGTTTATCCATTCATCTTTGAAAGACATTTGGGTTGCTTCCAGTATTTTAGAGATTATCAATAGAGCTGATATTTTTTAAATTTTTTTTTTTTTTTTTTTTTGAGCAGAGTTTCGCTCTTGCCCAGGCTGGAGTGCAATGGCCACGATTTCGGCTCATCGCAACCTCTGCCTCTCAGGTTCAAGCGATACTCCTGCCTCAGCTTCCTGGGTAGCTGGGATTACAGGCATGTACCACCATGCCTGGCTAAGTTTTGTGTTTTTAGTAGAGACGGGGTTTCTCCATATTGGTCAGGCTGGTCTCGAACTTTCGACCTCAGGTGATCTGTCCGCCTCGACCTCCCAAAGTGCTGGGCTTATATGCGTGAACCGTCGTGCCTGTTCAATAGAGCTGTTATAAACAAACATCCATATAGAGTTTTGTGTGTGTATGAGCATAAGTTTTACTTCCTCCGGCATACATATCTAGGAGTTGCTAGGTTATTACAGTTGTAGATTTTTTTTTTCTTTGAGTTGGAGTCTTGCTCTGTCACCCAGGCTGGAGTACAATGGTGTAATCTTGGCTTACTGCAACCTCTGCCTCCTGGGTTCAAGAAATTCTTCCTACCCGAGTCTCCCGAGTATCTGGGACTACAGGCGCCCACTACCACAACTGGCTAATTTTTGTGTTTTTGGTAGAGATGGGGTTTCGCCATGTTGGCCAGGCTGCTCTTGAACTACCACCCTCGGGTGATCTGCCCACCTCTGCCTCCCAAAGTGCTGGGATTACAGGCGTGAGCCATGGTGCCTGGCCAAAACCTAGATTTTTTTTAAGCTTTAAGTTGAACTCATTCATACTGTCATTTTCTTCATAAATCTGGTTATTTTGGTATGAAAATAAGAATTAAACTTTTGCTTGTAATTTTGTTAATTTAAATGAATATATTTATTCATAAAGTATACATTCATTCCTAGGGTTTTCAGATTAAATTTTGATAAATGGTTAACCCTATTTTAAAACTTAGTTCAATTTCCTCAAATGTTTTACGCTATGTTTATAAATATTCCAATTCCCCCTCCCCACTCCACCCAGATTTGAAGTACCTAGTGAAGAGGATTTACAAATCTAACAGGCAAAGTCACTTGGGTCCTGAGTGACTCATAAATCTAATTAATCAAAATGATTCAGATTTTTTTTTAGACATTCAATACAGTTTGTAAACAGCCACGTTCTCTTAAATTGTCCACATTAAAATGAGTCAAACTGCTTTCTGTAATAAAACCATGTGGTTAATTGGTTAGCTTCTCTATTGTGTCAAATTATTCCTTTTAACACCCCCTTTTTTTGAGACTGTCTTGCTCTGTTTCCCAGGCTGGAGTGCAATGGCATGACCTCGGCTGACTGCAACCCTCCTGGGTTCAAGCATTTCTCCTGCCTCAGCTTCCCAAGTAGCTGTGATTACAGGTGCCTGCCACCACGACTGGCTAATATTTTATATTTTTAGTAAAGATGGGGTTTCACCATGTTGGTCAGGCTGGTCTTGAACTCCTGACCTCAGATGATTCACCCTCCTTGGCTTTCCAAAGTACTGGGATTACAGGCATGAGCCACCATGCCCAGTCCCAACTCTTCACATAACAGATGTTTCTAGATTATGCTAAATATGTCAAAACCTTCTAAATTTAACACAAATCCTGCTAAGGATTTTTAGTTTGCCTAAAACTTTCCAACTTTCCTGAGCATATAAAATAACTTTCTCAGCTAAGAAGAATAGATTTAACATATCAGAGGGGCAGGATTTGAAGAGATTTCATCTGTCATAGAATTGAGAACTGTGTTTCCTGGAGTTGGTTCTAGCTGAGATATTTATGCTATGTCAGTGCGGAGGGGATCCCACACTCATGCCTTTCAGGGATTACAGAGCTCAGAGCATCCCGTTT
>NW_016107368.1:2772922-2780785 GCF_001604975.1 Cebus imitator | reverse complement strand
TTACAGGCACGCACCACCATGCCCAGCTAATGTTTTTGTATTTTTAGTAGAGACGGGGGTTTCACCATGTTGACCAGGATGGTCTCAATCTCTTGATGTCGTGATCCACCCGCCTCGGCCTCCCAAAGTGCTGGGATTACAGGCTTGAGCCACCGCGCCCGGCAACACTTGTTATTTTTTAATCCACTAAGACTTAAGGTTGTTTGTTACTGCTGCAAGACTGATCCTTTCCTGATGCATACGTACTTGATAGATGAGTACCTGGGAACAGTGGGTGCTGTAGATCTTTTACATTAGCACCCCACTCCTGGTAGTTGTTCCAGTATCATTCACATAAACCTAGGAAGTTCCAACCTAATGAATGCCCAGAAGCCCAAGAGGTGGAAATAGAGTGTTTGGTGGACTCCCATCAGTAGTGAGCAAAATTAGCCTCATGAATCTCACACTTTAGGAAGTTGAGTCTGATAATAAACAGACGTCTGGTATACCAAATAGAGGTAGTGCTATTGAGAAAAATACAGCAGGCTAGGGAGGTTAGAGAGGGTCGGGATTAGAGAGAGAGTTGCTATTTTATATAGTGGGATTAGGTTAAGTCTCATTGGGTCAGGGATGTCAGGGAGGAGAGCCATGTAAATATCTGGAGAAAGAGCAAGTGCAGGAATACCTGGAGAATTCAAGGAACAATGAGGTGGCCAGTGTGGCTGACGTGGCATTGAGGATGATGGGTGCAATAGGAGAAAGGAAGGGAGATGGAAATGTAGATAAATGTAGGGACTCGAGGTTTCTTTTTTCCTTTTTTTTTTTTTTGTTAGAGACAGGGTTTCACTCTGTCACCCAGGCTGGAGTGCAGTGGTATGAACATAGCTCACTGCAGCTTTGCACTCTCAGGCTCAAGCAATTCTCCTGCCTCAGCCTCCTGAGTAGCTGATACGATAGATGTGCACCACCATGCTTGGCTAGTTTTTTAAATTTTTGGTAGAAATGAGGTCTTGCTACATTGTCCATGGTGATCTTGAACTCCTGAACTCAAGCAATCCCCCTGCTTGGCTTCCCAAAGTATTAGGATTACAGGCCTGAACCACTGTACCCAGCCAAGATTTTATTTGAAGTAAGATAAAAAGGGCATTGGAAAATTTGGGAACAGGTACGGTATTCTCTGGCTTACATTTCACAAGGATACTTCTGGTTCTATTATCCATCTTATTTTCATGAAGAGCCAATAGGATAGGTTATGCAATGCTTGCCATGATACAGATGAGAAATAAAAGGCCCAGAGATGTTAAGTCAATGGTCAAATGTAGGCAGCTAGTATGTGGCAGTGCTGGACCTCCTAGTTCCCACCATCTGACAACAAAACCTGAGCTCTTGTTTATTATGCTAGGCTTGCCCCAATCCTCTACTATTTCTTTTGGTTTTAGAAAACATGTAAGTTGGAGTAGAGAGATCATGACTGTTGCCTACTATCACTGTTGATTTTGACTCCATCTTTCCCTGATGCACCCTCTAGGATGTGAGAGCTCACTTCTAATGCTCCAGCTGGTTTCTCATTTGTTTAGTGTTATGGTCATTCATCATGGGATTCAAGATCTTTCCTATGAGGAATTGAACTTTCTCTTCTTTCCTTTGCTTGCCACAGTGGATGTGTACCTTTTTTGCACAGAAACCGAATTCAGGACCGACTTTCTGAGTGACCTCATACGAACTCCTCCTTTCTCTTTTCAGACATCGAGAGCAAAGTTATTGACAAAGAATGCAGTGAAGAGAATGTGACTTTGAGTTTGGCAGCTAAAAGGGATAAGATGAAGATCGGGTGTTCCACAATTGAGGCATCTGAATCCAGAGGTACAGTTCCTCTCCTGAGAATACAGGTTATGGTGTATTTCATCAATTAACATTTGTTGGTCACCTTCAAGGCACCAAGACCAGTACCAGATGGTTGAGAACCAATGAGGGCTGAAATGGCGCACACTCTCAGAGAGTTTTTCATCTGCTAGGGAAGTCAGATATTAAATAACCTTATGATCCCGGAGCACTGAGACCTTCACTGGCCTATATGATATGTACTGGTCACATTCAGCTGTTGAGCACTTGAAATGTGATTAATCCAGGTTGAGAGGTACTGTAAACCTAAAATAAACACTGTATTTCAAAGGCTTAGTACAAAAAAAGAAGGATTAAAACATCTCACTCATCATTTTTTATATTTAAAAGAATTTTTTATATTTAAAATAATTTAAAAATAAAATTTAAATTTTTTTTTTTTTTTTAAACGGGGTTTTCACTCATGTTACCCAGGCTAGAGTGCAATGGCACGATCTCGGCTCACCGCAACCTCCGCCTCCTGGGTTCAGGCAATTCTCCTGCCTCAGCCTCCTGAGTAGCTGGGATTACAGGCACGTGCCACCATGCCCAGCTAATTTTTTGTATTTTTAGTAGAGATGGGGTTTCACCATGTTGACCAGGATGGTCTCGATCTCTTGACCTCGTGATCCACCCACCTCGGCCTCCCAAAGTGCTGGGATTACAGGCTTGAGCCACCGCTGGGATTACAGGCCATAAAATTTAAATTTAAAAATATTTTTTATTTTAAAATCATTTTTATATTTAAAATAATTTAAAAATTAAAAAATTTTAAATTTAAAAATATTTTTAAATTGTTTTAAAAAATGTAAATTAATTTAAATTATATTTAAATATATTTTTTAATTTAAAAATATATTTTCTCTCTGTGTATGTGTGTGTTTGTGTCTGTGTAGGGTGTGTGTGTGTGTGTGTGTGTGTGTGTGTGTGTGTAAGTCTTCCATAATAACAAGCAAACGATTTCCCCCCGTTTTTCATTTGGGGAAACCTGCAGGAACCACTGGTGTGGCTTTTGTCTCCTTTGTGGGTGTGGAGTCTGTTTTAGACAAGCGCTTCTTCCACAACCCCCAGACTCCCTTGGCCAACTCTGAGGTGAAGCTGAAGATGAATTCTCGAGTTGTTGGGGGCATCATGACTGGGGAGAAGAAAGATGGCTTCTCAGATCCAGTCATCTACACTCTGGAGAACATTCAGGTTTGTGAAGAGGTCGCTACTGAGATTCCCGTCTACCTGTGGGAACTCCTCATCGCTCAGTTGCCTTAACTGTCGTTTTTTTATGGGAAGCTATTGAGGCGGTAAGCTTCCACAGTTTCTAGCAATTCAAGCCAATTAACAGAAGCCACCTCTAGTGGAATGACCTCTCCCACTGTTACCAAACAGAACTAGGTCCATTTGGTCCACTGAAGGACCGGGTTTTTGTAGAGAGAAAAGTTTATTGCAAGGCTGCCAAGTGAGGAGACAGGAGTCTGGCTCAAAGATGTCTCCCCAAGCTGGGGAACTGGGGCAGGTTTTATAGTCAATGGGTAATGAGCTGTGATCTGATTGCATCTTGCAATGAAGTGATGGTGGGAGGTGTGATCTGATTGGATCCTGCCATGGGTAATGCTAAGTTTTGATCTGATTGGATCCCAGATCCTGCTATGTAGTGCTGCTCCTCCTCTTCCTCCTCCTCCTCCTCCTCGTTCTTCTGAGATGGAGTTTCACTCTTATTGCCCAGGCTGGAGTGCAATGGTGTAATCTCGATTTACTGCAATTTCTGCCTCTCTGGTTCAAGTGATTCTCCTGCCTCAGCCTCCTGAGTAGCTGGGACTACAGACACCCACCACCATGCCTGACTAATGTTTGTATTTTTAGTAGAGATGGGGTTTCACCCTGTTGGCCAGGCTGGTCTCGAACTCCTGACCTCAGGTGATCTGGCTGCCTCGGCCTCCCAAAGTGCTGGGATGACAGGCATGAGTTACCACACCCAGCCTCTGGTAAACATTCTTAAAGCATATTGCTGTTCTTAAGCTGTTATTAAAAATATTTCTCTACTAACTTGGTTTTTATATGTTTTTCTTCCCACTGTACTATGATCTCTTTGGGGGAAGAATTTTATGTCTATTTTATTTACTAATGTCTCCCATAATCAGTACAGATCGAGGCATGCAATAGGTATTCAATAAAAATGCATTGAACAAGGCTGGGCATGGTGGCTCGTGCCTGTAATCCCAACACTTTGGGAGGCCTAGGTGTGCGGATCACTCGAGGTCAGGAGTTCAAGACCAGCCTGGCCAACATGGAGAAACCCTGTCTCTACTAAAAATACAAAAATTATCTGGGTGTGATGATGCATGCCTGTAATCCTGGAATTTTGGAAAGCTGAGGCAGGTGGATCACTTGATGTTAGGTGTTTAAGACTGGTCTGGCCAACATGGGGAAACCCCATCTCTACTAAATATACAAAAATTAGCCAAGCATGGTGGTAGGCACTTGTAACCCCAGCTACTCAGGAGGCTTAGGCAGAAGAATTGCTTGAACCTGGGAGGCAGAAGTTGTAGTAAGCGGAGACTGCACCGCGGCACTCCAGCCTGGGCAACAGAGCGAGACTGTTACACACACACACACAAACCCCACACGTTGAATGAATAAGTGAATAAATGAATGACTTTGCAGAAAGCCTTATTATGGATTTGGTGAAAGGAGGAGTTTTCTTCTAGCAACAGGACCGTAAGCTGCCCCATCAGACTGGCCCTCATTGCATAATGAAATATTTTTTGTCCCATTCCCTCAGAACATACCCTGTGTATTCTCGTTCCTAGTGATTCTTGAGGATGGTAACATTTAATCCATTTGAGGGGGATTCACAGATGACCTGGGCCTTTTTTTTTTTTTTTTCAGCCAAAGCAGAAGTTTGAGAGGCCCATCTGTGTTTCCTGGAGGACAGATGTGGAGGGTGGGAGATGGACACCCTCTGGCTGTGTGGTCCTGGAAGCTTCTGAGGTGCATACCATCTGCAGCTGCAACCACTTGGCAAATCTTGCCATTATCATGGCGTCTGGGGAGCTCACGGTCAGTAATGAGGATTTGTTCCCTGAGGCAGAATATCTGCCTTCAAATCCAATGTGAAAATATTGATTAAACATCTGTTGTGTGCCTTCCATGGGGTTGGGTGTTGATGGAGTCATGGGGACAGAAGGGGTAGGTGATATGCCTTTGCAGAATTTACAGTCTGATTGGGAAGTCACGAAACTCAAATATAAAATGAGAAATAATGACCCTAAATAGGGCCAGGCACTATAGCAATCACAGGTCTTACTTTTTTTTTTTTTTTTTTTTTGAGACAGAGTCTCGCTCTGTTGCCCAGGCTGGAATGCAATGGCATGATCTTGGCTCACTGCAACCTCCACCTCCCGGGTTCAAGTGATTCTCCTGCCTCAGCCTCCTGAGTAGCTGGGATTATGGGCCCCTGCCACCACACCCAACTAATTTTTGTAGTTTTAGTAAAGACAGAGTTTCACCAGGTTGACCAGGCTGGTCTCAAACTCCTGACCTCCAGTGATTCACCCACCTCGGCCTCCCGAAGTGCTGGGATTACAGGCGTGAGCCACCACATCTGGCCCTCATAGATCTTACTTAATGAGCACCTACAGTGTGCTGGACTTTTTAAGTTAAGTGGTTTTAGAGTCATTTCACAGGATGGGAGACCAAGGGGTCAGTGGCCTGTCTAGTAAGAATTCAGAGGTGTTTCCAAGAGCGCAGATGATAGATCAGGGGGAAATAGAATATGAAATAAGCCTTGGTGAATGAGTCGATTTGGCAGAGAGGAAGGACATCCTCATTAGTGTTGTAGAAAGTATCCTTTCCTATCATAATAGACCCAACATTTAATGCCCTACCAGGAAGGCCTCATGTGGCATTTTGAGGACCACTTGGCTTAGGATTTAAGAGAACTGGATCCAGAGCAAAACTGACTTAGTTTCAAGTCCTGTCTCTACCACTTTCTAGCTTTCTTGGAAAAGTCACTTAACATTTCTGTGCTGAGCCCAGCTCTGTCATCTCAAAAATGAGAACAACAAAAAATAATGACAATAACTAACATTTATATGGTTTGCTTCTGGCACAATTGTACTTTAAATGTTTTCATTTAATCCTCCTAAAACAACTCTCTAAGGCAGTTACCATTAATATTTTCTTTTTAACAGATGGGGAAACTGAGGCATAGAGCAGTTAAGTGTCTTGTCCAAATTCACACAACTAGACAATGGTCAGTTTTCTTTTTCTTTCTTTCTTTCTTTCTTTCTTTTTTTTTTTTGTGACTGAGTTTCACTCTTGTCCTCCAGGCTGGAGTGCAATGGCATGATCTTGATCTTGGCTCACTGCAACCTCTGCCTCTCAAGTTCAAGTGGTTCTCCTGCCTCAGCCTCCCAAGTAGCTGGGATTACAGGGGCCCATTACCATGCCCAGCTTTTTTTTTCATTTTTAGTAGAGATGAGGTTTTACCATGTTGGCCAGGCTGCTCTTGAACTCCTGACCTCAGGTGTTCCATGCACTTTGACCTCCCAAAGTGCTGGGATTACAGGCATGAGCCATTGTGCCCAGCCAATGGTCAGTTTTCTTAACCACTTTGTGACAGTATCATAGAGAGGTACTCAGAAGATGGTGCCTAGCATATGTTTCACCCACAGAAAGCCCTCAGATACATTTAAAATTCATTTTAAAATTAATTATGAATAAATGGCATAGAAGAAGGACTTAGTGTGTCATGTTCCACTCCCAAAGTTGGAGCATTCTTGAATGTCTGCATTATCAGTTGGGATTCAATACAGGAAGCAAAACCACTCCAGGTAGTTCAAGCAGAAACGGATTTAACACAGAGAACTGGGTGCTCACAAAAATCTCTGGCAGAGGATGGAGGAGTTGAAGTCAGGTGGCTGCCGCTTGGATTTTGGCTTCAAGGTCATCCCCCAATGCAGCTGTAACTCAGAAATTGCTGATGTCATTTTGCCATCCCACTCCACCATGAAACTGGGGACTGGACAGTTGAAATGTGGAATTAAGCCACAGCTCACTCCTGTCTGCAGAAAGCTGATATTTGCCTCCCTTCTGCATTCCAAAACTTTCACAGATCTATCTCACTGGAGAACCTAGATTATATCCAGGACCTTAGTTCTAAAGGATTCTGGGAGATGTAGTTTGTGGACATACAGCCCCAGTAAAACATGGAGTAGTGCGTAGGACACAGCTGGGAACAGGTGTTGGTGGATGCCAGTGGATTGCAAAGGATAATGAAGGACAAGATCTAGCTCATTCTGAGTGTTAGAGGAAAAAAAGGCCCCCAAGCTAATTTTGCCTGAGCGAGGGTTTTGGATAACTCTTTTTCTCCTCCTGGGGGGATTTTGATCCTGTTCTCAGATCCCAACTATGGAATTCCTTCTTGACAGATGGAGTTCTCCTTGTACATCATTAGCCACATGGGCATCATCATCTCCTTGGTGTGCCTCATCTTGGCCATCGCCACCTTTCTGCTGTGTCGCTCCATCCAAAATCACAACACCTACCTCCACCTACACCTCTGCGTGTGCCTCCTCTTGGCCGAGACTGTCTTCCTCGCCGGTATAGACAAGACTGACAACCAGGTCTACATTGCCCGGGCTATGTCCTCACCGAGTCCCATCTTCTCCCCATCTGCCTCAGCTCATTCCTACCCAACTCCCTCTATGCCTGTTCCTACCTCAGGTCCTTTGCATATGCTGTGCCCTCTGCCTGTAACACTTACTTCCAGCTTCTCACCTGCTTGAGTCCTTGTGACAGCTCTCAGTTTAAATTACATCCCTGATCTTGTAATGAATTGTAGTGGTTCCTCCTATTACTTGTTTTTTGTTTGTTTTGTTTTTGTTTTTTTGTTTCTATTTTTGAGACAAGTTTCACTCTTATTGCCCAGGCTGGAGTGCAATGGCACAATCTCAGATCACTGCAACATCCACCTCCTGGGTTCAAGCAATTCTCCTGCCTCAGTCTCCC
>NW_016107368.1:2763548-2772257 GCF_001604975.1 Cebus imitator | reverse complement strand
CTTTTTGACAGGGTCTTGCTCTGTCACC
Organism: Cebus imitator; assembly: GCF_001604975.1. Lineage (NCBI taxonomy): Eukaryota > Metazoa > Chordata > Mammalia > Primates > Cebidae > Cebus > Cebus imitator. The sequence goes on along the minus strand of NW_016107368.1, from coordinate 2,772,229 downwards.
CAGGCTGGAGTGCAGTGGCTGAATCACAGCTCCTTACATGTTCCTGGGCTCAAGCGATCCTCCTGCCTCTGCCTCCCAAGTAGCTGGGACCACAGGCATGTGCCACCATGACTGGCTAATTTTTGCATTTTTGTATGCGGGGGGTTCGCCATGTTGCCCAGGCTGGTCTCAAACACCTGGGCTCAAGCGATCTGCCTGCCTCAGCCTTCCAAAGTGCTGGGATTACAAGCACGAGCCACCATGCCCAGCCAATAAAACTTTATTTACAAGGAAGTCTCAGTTTGCCGAGCGCCCCCCCTCCATTTTCAACCATTCCCTAAGGTAGGGTGATCCACGATCAGTTTTCCTAAAACTCTTCCTGTTTTAGAACTGAAAGTCAAGCGTCTTGAGAAATCTCAGTTCCAGACAAAGCAGGACGATGAGTCCCCCTTACCAAGAGATGGTGCTTGCTGTGGTCAAGAACCACTGAGAATCTCTATACATGTTTGTGAGATGAATGAATGAACTAGGTTTTGGGAACTTCCATCTAAGGAGTCTCTCTCTTCCTTTCTCCTGCTCAATTTCTCTCTGGAGTGAAGGATCCTGATGTGCATGCTTCTCCCCTCCAGATGGGCTGCGCCATCATTGCGGGCTTCCTGCACTACTTTTTCCTTGCTTGCTTCTTCTGGATGCTGGTGGAAGCTGTGATGCTCTTCCTGATGGTCAGAAACCTGAAGGTGGTGAATTACTTCAGCTCTCGCAACATCAAGATGCCGTACCTCTGTGTCTTTGGTTATGGGCTGCCAGGGTTGGTGGTGGTGATCTCTGCCAGTGTGCAGCCACAAGGCTATGGAATGTATAATCGGTGAGTGGCATCCTCTCTCTTCCTGAAGACCCTGCTGCCAGGGCTCATGGTGATCATGACATGAGCAGCAAGAAGAGTAATAATGGTAACAGTGGTTGTGGCTACTGTTTAATGAGCTCTTACTTTATGTACTGTTGGTTTCAGGACTACCATGTATAGCAGCACAGGTTGTGCACTGCACAAATCCAGGGTCACTACTATTTGAGATTTATGTCCCAGGGAGAGAACATCTGGTTGACCTAACTTGATTATTTTCCTTTCCTTGTGTATATGACGTGGGGGGTGGGAGTGAAGGTGGGAGAGGAATACTTCTGCTTAGGGAACACTGGGGTGCTGTTATTGAACATGACAGAATGGTTGTTGTGTAAAAGCAGCTAATGTACGCTAGAGACATAGTAGAAACAGGCAATCCCTTTTCTCTCCCTCCTGCCCTCTCTCCCTCCTCCATTCATTCCTCCCTTCCTCACTTCCCTCCTTCCTCCCTTCCTCCTTTCCCTCATCCTTCCCTCCCTCCCTCCCTCTCTCCCTTCCTCCCTCCCTTCCTTCCTTACTTTAAATAAACAATTATGAAATGTCTTGTCTATGCTAGGCTTTACACTGGGTGCTGAGTGTTCAGAGATGAACAAACACCCAAGGCCCAAATTCTCATGCAACTCTAGTCTAGCCAACAATTAAACAAGGTGACTTATGACAGTGCTAGCTGCTAGTTTAAAAATGCAGTGAACTCTGCTAGATGAATACCAGGAGTAGAGATAGGATGCCTTATCTAAGGACAGTCAGGAGTGACTTCTCAGAGGAGGTGGCATTTGAACTGAGATTTATTTATTTTTGAGGCAGAGTTTTGCTCTCGTCACCCAGGCTGGAGTGCAATGGTGCGATCTCAGCTCACTACTCCACCACCCAGCTTCGAGCAATTTTCCTGCCTCAGCCCCCCAGGTAGATGGGGTTACAGGCATCTGCCACCACGCCTGGCTATTTGTTGTATTGTTAGGAGATACGGGGTTTTGCCATGTTGTCCAGGTAGGTCTTGAACTCCTGACCTCAGGTGATCCACCAGCTTTGGCCTCCCAAAGTGCCGGGATTATAGGTGTGAGTCCTCATGCCAGGCCTGAGCTGAGGTTTAAATGACAAGGTGTACCAGTGGAGAGTTTGGATAGATGCTTTGTAGAGGAGAAAAGAGAAGGCTACAGGTATGACCTGACTGGAGGCTGTTGCATGGATGGGAAAGCTGTAGGTGGCTGACTAGGAGGGGGTATCCTATGTGATTGGTTAGGGGTGCTTATTGGCTTCTACCGGTTGGTCCTAACAGGGATTACAAAGTAGTGAACTGGGAAATGAGCTCAACCTTGGGCACTGGGTAAGCATTTCCCAGGTACATTTCTGTGCCAAAGGTACATTTGCACAGGAAGAAGGTCTAAAAGAGGAAGCACTGAGGTCTAAAGGAAACTGAACTGCAACTGGAACGATCCTGAACATCCTCTGAGTCTCACCTCCCAACGTCCTCCTCCACAAGGGCGTTTGTTGGGGCAGTGTTAACTGTCAGGTCAGGACTCTGAGGAGAGCGCTGACTCCTCCTATTTCTCTCCATAGCTGCTGGCTGAATACAGAGGCGGGGTTCATCTGGAGTTTCTTGGGGCCAGTTTGCATAGTCATAATGGTAAGCAAATACTATGACAGCCTGGTGAAGCGTGTTCTGGAGGAGGAGCAAGGAGACTGTGGGATCAGGAATTTGCAGGGACATGTGCAACTAAGAGGGTCACTTATTCCACTCAAGAGTTCTCCTTTCTAGGCCAGGCTCAGTGGCTCATGCCTGTAATCCCAGCAATTTGGGAGGCTGAGGTGGGTGGATCACCTTAGGTCAGGAGTTCAAGACCAGCCCGGCCACCTTGGCAAAACCCCATCTCTACTAAAAATATAAAAAATTAGCCAGGCGTGGTGGTGACCACCTGTAATCCCAGCTACTCAGGAGACTGAGGCAGGAGAGTAGCTTAAACCCAGGAGGCATGGAGGTTGCAGTGAGCCAAATTTTCACCATTGCACTCCAGCCTGGGTGACAGACTGAGACTCCGGCTCAAAAAAAAAAAAAAAAGTGGAATGGTGGCTCATGCCTCTTATCCCAGCACTTTGGGAGGCCGAGGCAGACAGATCACCTGAGGTCAGGAGTTCAAGACCAGCGTGATCAACATGGAGAAACCCCATCTCTACTTAAAATACAAGATTAGCCAGGTGTGGTGGCACATGCCTGTAATCCCAGCTACTCGGGAGGCTGAGGCAGGAGAATCACTTGACCCTGGGAGGCAGAGGTTGTGGTGAGCCAGGGTCACACCATTACCCTCCAGTCTGGGAGACAAGAGCAAGACTCTGTCTCAGTAATAATAATAATCATCATCATCATCAATGTTTATCTTACCCATTCCCAAATCTTCAAGGACATTGAGCTTTCTTGGAAGTTTTACTGATCTGGAAAAAAGCAACTCCCCTGGGGCAGTGGTTCTCCACTGGTACTGCTTTTCCTCTCAGGGGAAGTTGGCAAAGTTTGAAGACATTTTTGGTTGTTACAACTAGAAAAGGCGGATTCTACTGGCATTTAGTGTGCAGAAGCCAGGGATCCTGCTTTGACGGTGCACACGGCAGCCGCCTCCCCCCGCTGCCCCCACACACCAAGAATGGTCTGACCCACACGTCAGTATTGCCCAGGTGAAGAGACCCTGCCCTGGGAGTATGTATATCTCAGTCAGGGATGCTTTTGAGGGAGGGTTTTAGAAGATAGTAAACTTTCCACTCAAGGTCACAGTCTACGTCCTAACGTATTGAATGCACCTTGGGAAAATAAACAGAGACTGCCCCATTGAGAACAAGCAAAGGCTGTTTATTCAGAGACTGCTGTAGTCTAGCAATGCGGGAGTCAGCTACCATCACTTGCATTGGCTCAGACTCAAAGGCAGGCAGAGAAGTGAGGAAGGTTTGTAGAGGAAAAAAGAGAAGACTACAGCTATGACCTGATGGGAGGCTGATGCACGGATGGGCAAGCAGTACGTGGCTAACTAGGAGCGGGACATCCTATGTGATTGATTAGGGATGAATATTGGCTTTTACATGTTGGTTGTAAGTTGGAAGTAGGGACAAAAATTAGGGAAGATCCTAAGTTGGAAGCAGGAACAAAAAGTAGGGAGTTATTAACCAAGTCCTGGTTGTCTTGTTCAATTGCTACAGGGGTCATTGTTTAGCTTTCTAGATTGGTTGCCCATAGATTGTGGGTCAGAGTTCTCCTTTTTTATTTATTTATTTTTTTTTGAGACAAAGTCTCGCTGTGTCGCCCAGGCTGGAGTGCAGTGGCATGATCTTGGCTCACTGCAACCTCTGCCTCCCAGGTTCAAGCAATTCTCCTGCCTCAGCCTCCTGAGTAGCTGGGATTGTAGGCACCTGTCACCATGCCCAGATAGTTTTTGTATTTTCAGTAGAGGCAGGGTTTCACCATGTTGGCCAGGTTGGTGTCGAACTCCTAACCTCAAGTGATCCACCTGCCTCATCCTCCCAAAGTGCTGGGATTACAGGCAGGAGCCACCGCACCCAGCCCAGAGTTCTCCTTTTATAGTTGTTCTGATCATTGCCCATTTGTATATCCAGTCTCTCCATCTTGCTGCTTGACTTTGCAGATCAATTCCATCCTCTTGACCTGGACCTTGTGGATCCTGAGGCAGAGGCTTTCCAGCGTCAATGCCGAAGTCTCGACACTAAAAGACACCAGGTGCAGCCCTTTTTCCTCTCCCCTCCTCTTTTAAATTCCTTTTCCTTCTTCTCAGAAAAGTTCTTTGAGCACTTTTTGTGTATTGGGTCCCATGCCCAAGACAGAGATGGTGAGGTCTGTTTAGAAGATGACACCATTGGCTCACGCCTGTAATCTCACCACTTTGGGAGCCCAAGGCGGGCAGATCACAAAGTCAAGAGATCGAGACCATCCTGGCCAACATGGTGAAACCAGATCTCTACTAAAAATACAAAAATTAGCTGGGCATGGTGATGGGCACCTGTAATCCCAGCTACTCAGGAGGCTGAAACAGGAGAATCTCTTGAACCCAGGAGGCGGAGGTTGCAGTGAATCAAGATCGCGCCACTGTACTCCAGCCTCGCGACAGAGTGAGACTGTCTTTCAAAAAAAAAAAAAAATCACCAAATTCATGTGTGTACAGTATCCATGTATATTGGAAGCTGACTGCATTTTTTTTTTTTGAGTTGTAGTTTTGCTTTTGTCACCCAGACTGGAGTACAATGGCCCAATCTCAGCTTACTGCAACCTTCACCTCCCAGGTTCAAGTGATTCTCCTGCTTCAGCCTCCCGAGTAGCTGGGATTATAGGCACCTGCCACCACACCTGGCTAGTATTTTTAATAGAGATGAGATTTCACTGTCTTGGCCAGGCTGGTCTTGAACTCATAACCTTGTGATTCACCTGCCTCAGCCTCCCAAAGTGCTGGGATTACGGGCGTGAGCTACCACACCTGGCCATCTCAGTGCTGATTCTTCTTTGCAGCACCAAGCATTTGTTCCCAACAGCCTACGAACACACTGGCCACCTCCCAGAGCCTTACACTCTGTACATCTTCTCCCTAGATTGCTGACCTTCAAGGCCTTTGCCCAGCTCTTCATCCTGGGCTGCTCCTGGGTGCTGGGCCTTTTTCAGTTTGGACCTGTGGCAGGTGTCATGGCCTACCTGTTCACCATCATCAACAGCCTGCAGGGGGCCTTCATCTTCCTCATTCACTGTCTGCTCAACCACCAGGTGTGTAGCTGCTGCCTTCCCCATCCCCCGCATCCCTCCACCCAACATCCCTGTCCCTGGACCATTTCTCTGCATCTTGGGGTGTGTCTCCTCCAGGTACGAGAAGAATACAAGAGGTGGATCCCTGGGAAGACCAAGCCCAGCTCTGAGTCCCAGACCTCAAGGATCTCGCTCTCCTCCATGCCGTCCACTTCCAAGACGGTAAGAGACTGCATGCTCCCTGTGGGCACTGGTCAGGGGAGGTGCCAGCCACCAACTGACAGTCAACTCTGCCATGTGTTGGGTACTGAATGGGAACTGAGGGTGCCCACCCTAGGTAGCTCATGGATAAAGTATGCAGTTAAAGACTGGGGAGTTATATATATATTAGCAGACACACACATTATCTATCTAAATATCTATCATCTATCTATCTAAATAAAATTGCAAGAATAAATAAGACATATATTTAACAGCACCTTGAAAAAAAAGAAAAAAAAATAAGACATATAATTTATAACAAAAGACTTACATATATAGATTTGTATGTGAATTATGTAACATGTGTTAAAAATATTTTATATATTATGTTTATAAAATAAATCTATATACATTTATTATATATACAATAATAGATAATATGGTATACATATAATATGGAAGTTATATACATATATACATAAACTTGTAGAATAAGTTTATGGTATAGATTTTTTTTTTTTTTGAGATGGAGTCTCACTCTTGTCGCCCAGGCTGGAGTGAAATGGTGCGACTTCGGCTCACTGCAACCATTTATATGTATATGTATTTATACATTTATATGTACATACATTCTATATTATATGTATATAGAATATACAATTATATGTAGAATATAGAATAAATTTATATGTATAAATTTATGTGTATAATTTATAAGTTGTATATATATAAATTCCATATACATATAAATGTAAGATGTAAGTTTAAATATAGATATTGGCCAGGTGCAGTGGCCCACACCTGTAATTCCAGCACTTTTGGAGGCCGTGGCAGGTGGATTACCTGAGGTCAGGAGTTTTAGACCAGCTTGGCCAACATGGTGAAACCCCCATCTCTAGTAAAAATACAAAACTAGCCAGGCATGGTGGCAGGTGCCTATAATTCCAGCTACGCAGGAGGCTGAGGCAGGAGAATCTCTTGAACCCAAGAGGCCAAGGTTGTAGTGAGCAGAGGTTGCACCATTGCACTCCAGCCTGGGCCAAAAGAGCAAAACTCGTTAGTACATAAGAGCAGATTTATGACAGGAAATATGATATAAAAGAAATCAAATGGATCACTTGTGATGAATGCTTGGCATGCTGATTGGCTACACTCTGCTAATACTCATAAAACTGAAAAAAAAGAGCAAAATTCCATCTCAAATAAATAAAATATAAATATCTTCGCATATATATTTATATATAGAAAAATTTTATATATTATAAAAATTTTATATATTATGGATGACATATATGTAGATTTTCAGGAATATTGAAATATTAAAATGAATATGCAAATGGGGGGAAGTTGTTTTCCCACTAGAATGTCTTATTTTTTTTCAACAATGTTTTCCAGGTCCAAAACAATGCTATCTAGCATACAGTAAGTTCTCGGTTAATATTTCCTGAGTAAATAGTAATTCAATAGCTTAGTTTCCTCACTAATAAAATGGGGATAATGGTAATCCTTACCTTGGAAGTTTATACTAAATTTTTTTTTGAGACAGAGTTTTGTTCTTGTTGAGACAGAGTTTTGCTCAAGGCTGGAGTGTAATGGTGCAATCTCAGTTCACTGCAACCTCCTCCTCCTGGGTTCAAGTATGTGCCACCACATCCAGCTAATTTTGTATTTTTAGTAGAGACGGGGTTTCTCCATGTTGGTCAGGCTGGTCTCGAACTCCTGACCTTGGGTAATCCTCCCGCCTCAGCCTCCCAAAGTGTTGGGATTACAGGCACGAGCCACCCCACCTGGCAGTTATACTAAATATTAGATGAACTGGTATGCAACAAGGTTGGAAGAGCACCTGGAACATAGCAAGATCTCAGTGTTAAGTCTTGCAAAAGTCCAGCAAGGGAGATATCATCGATCTATTTTCATTATGAGTTAACTGAATGTCACAGAGGGGCAAGTTCGGTGGTTTCAGAATAAGCCACAAGAATAACCTACTGGAAAAACTGTCCAAATCATGGATGACATATTCTCTTGGCAATAAGTTTTTTAACATAATACAGTTTATTTTTAATAAAGAAGACAGTATAGGTACAGAACATTTTAGAAAATAGTTTTAAGCATTGAAAACAAATAAAACTAAACTTTCCCATTATCCCACCCCATAAAGATCCCAGTTAGTAATATTTTTGGATGCAAGTACTTTAGATCCAGTGGCTTAATTAAATAGGGAATGATTTTCCTTGTAAGAAGAGAAGTCCAGAGTTAGGTGTTGCTGATATTGCTGGTTTTGCTGGTTCTATGCTTACTGGTGTTATAAAAGGTCTAAACTAAGAATCTAGGTTTTCCCTAGTTTTCCATTCCACCATCAGCATGTTGACTTTTTTTCTTTCTTTTGGTGAGATAGAGTTTCACTCTTGTCGCCCAGGCTGGAGTGTAGTGGTGCTATCTCAGTTCACCACAACCTCCGCTTTCCAGGTTCAAGTGATTCTCCTGCCTCAGCCTCCTCAGTAGCTGGGATTACAGGCATGCGCCACCACGCTTTGCTAATTTTGTATTTTAAGTAGAGTTGGGGTTTCTCCATGTTGAACTCCCAGTCTCAGGTGATCCACCCACCTTGGCCTCCCAAAGTGCTGGGATTCCAGGCATGAGCCACCACGTCCGGTGCATGCTGACATTTTATTATATTATTTTCATGGTTGTAATAACCAACAGCTGTCTGGCTTTCTAAAGTCCAGAGTGTACACTATCTATGCTGAGGAGGTTGAGAATGGCTTTTGGGTTTTCCAACTGTGCTGGTGTTGGAAATAGATGTTAAAAGATCCTTTGTCTCAGTGCTAATTTTTCTTTTTTCTTTCTTTTCTTTTCTTTCTTTCTTTTTTTTTTTTT
>NW_016107368.1:2711097-2763518 GCF_001604975.1 Cebus imitator | reverse complement strand
TCTTGCTCTGTCACCCAGGCTGGAGTGCAGTGGCTTGATCTCGGTTCACCACAACCTCCGCCTTCCAGGTTCAAGTGCTTCTCCTGCCTCAGTCTCCTGAGTAGCTGGGATTACAGACACGTGCTACCATGTCCAGCTAATTTTTGTGTTTTTATAGAGACGGGGTTTCACCATGTTGGTTAGGCTGGTGTGGAACTCCTGACCTCAGGTGATCCACCCACCTCGGCCTGCCAAAATGCTGGGATTACATGTGTGAGCCACTGCACCCAGCCCCCTTCTAGTCTTTGTTACTGTATTATTTTAATATTCCTGTCCCTGTAGATATGATCCTTGGAATCACATTTGTATTAACTCTGCTGCAGACTCTGAGAAAATTCTTTTCTCTCTCACAGGGGTAAAGTCCTTTCTTTCTTGTTTTCAAATGTGCTATGGGGCAACAGCTGAGGACACTAGTTTCCTGCAGGAGCCTACCCGAAATCTTCTCTTCACAGCTTAACATGGAAATGAGGATCCCACCTGCCCCAGAACTCTCTGGGGAAGAATGTTTGCAGCTGTCCTCCCACGATTGTGTGCACTGATGAGAATCAGGGGTTTCTGCTCCAAATCACCGTTTTATCTTCTGTGCTCTGCAGCTTTTTGAATTCCAGAGTTTTTGAGAACTGACCCCAATTCAATGGCATGACGAAGGACACCTGGCCACCATTTTGCTTTATCCTGCCCTTCTTGGTGCGTGTTTCTAAGCGGGCCCTCCAGCGCCTGACACAGAGGACCTCTCAATAAATGACTTGTCATCCGCCTTACTGATTTACCCTAGGACAAAGACTCTTTGTGATTTTAAAGAAATGGTCAGTAAAACTGTAATGAGAGTCCCAATGAACCAATACGGCACATAGAGAAGCTACTTTGGCACAAACACTTAAAAAAGTGATGTTGGTAAGCAGGGAGACATTTGATGTAGCAGCAGAATTCTAGCACTTCCTGGAGGATTGAAGCACTTGATGACAATACTCTTTGAAAATTGCTTTGGTTTCCTGGGATCTTCTGGGTAACCTAGACCTCCCTTCTTTCTTTCTTTCTTTTTTTTTTTAAGAGGCGATGTCTAGTTCTGTCCAAGATCTTGGCTCTCTGCAATCTCCACCTCCTGGGTCAAGTGATTCTCCTGCCTCAGCCTCCTGAATAGTTGAAATTACAGGTGCTCACCACCACGCCCAGCTAATTTTTGTATTTTTAGTAAAGACAACATTTCACTGTGTTGGCCAGGCTGGTCTTGAACTTCTGACCTCGTAATCCACCTGCCTCAGCCTCCCAAAATGCTGGGATTACAAATGTGCACCCAACCGACCTCCCTTCTTTCTAGAAACTTTTCAATGACTTTGCTAGGATTTGCTCTGCTCACAATTATCGCTACCCATCCTTAAATATCTTTTTTTTTTTTTTTGAGACAGAGTCTCGTTCTGTTGCCCAGGCCAGAGGGCAGTGGCATGATCTCAGCTTACTGCAACCTCTGCCTCCCTGCCGGGTACAAGTGATTCTTCTGCCTCAGCCTCCCACGTAGCTGGAACCGCTGGCACCCGCCACCACACCGGGCTAATTTTTGTATTTTTAGTAAAGATGGAGTTTCACCATGTTGGCCAGGCTGGTCTTAAACTACTGACCTCAGATGATCCACCCACCTCAGCCTCCCAAAGTGCTGGGATTACAAGTGTGAGCCACCATGCCCAGCCAACTCCCTTCTTTCAAGAAACTTTCCAATGACTCGGCTGGGATTTGCTGTGCTCACAGTTATCACTATCCATCCTTACATTCTTTTTTTTTTTTTTTTTCCCGAGACAGTCTCATTCTGTTGCTTAGGTCAGAGTGCAGAGGCACGATCTTGGCTCACTGCAACCTCTGCCTCCCGGGTGCAAGTAATTCTCCTGCCTCAGCCTCCCAAGTAGCAGGGACTGCAGGTGTGCACCACCACGCCTGGCTAATTTTTGTATTTCTAGTAGAGATGGAGTTTTACCATGTTGGCCAGGCTGGTCTTGAACTCCTGACCTCAGATGTTCCACCTGCCTCTGGGCAGGTGCTGGGATTACAGGTGTGAGCCACCACGCCTGGCCACCATCCTTAAATTCTTGAGCTTGAGAGAGAAGATGATAGTTTAAATGTAGATATCTTCATTCCTATGGACACTCTAAAACCTCCCAATCCAAAGTGTGGTCCCTGAACCAATCAGCATCACCTGAGAGCTTGTTAGAAAAGCAAAGAAGAATCTTAGACCCCACTCCAGACCTCCAGGATCAAACTTGCATGTTAACCAAATCCCCAGAGGATGAGTATAGCTATGGTGTCCGAAAAGCAGTATTGTAGAACATTCTTTTGTTTTTCATCCTGACAGCAGAGCTTGTCTTTAAAACCAGAGAGAAAAATGTCTTCCTCTTGACTTTGGCCCTTTGCACGTTATCTTAGAATAACTTCCCTCAAAACCCAATTGACGTCTGCTGTCTCTTTAAGCTGCAGTGTAGCCATCCCCTCTGGCATGAAAGGAAGACATGGTGTCATGTCTGTATGTGCCAAAGAGCTTCATACTTTCTCACCCTGTATTATAATTTCCTTTTTTCTTGGGTGTCTGCAACATAGATTAAGAGCTTCATAAGGACAGGGATTTCCATTAAGTAGATTCTCAGTAAAAATGTTGAATGAATGAATGAATGGATGAATGATTACTATTCATTTTGCAGGCAAGAGAACTGAAGCTCAGAGAGGTTAAGTGACTATCCCAGGATCACACAGCCACATAAGTCATTCAGCTGGATTTGAGCTCTTGATGATAAAGCTCCTTCTCCAGATGCCTTGTTTCCCTTTTTCTCTTCCTTTCATGCCAGGAATACTTAGTTTAGGGGCACAGAGACTAGACTACATATTTACTCTGAGTCACCTAAGCACTTAGGGTTCAATTAGCTCAGAAATATTGTGCACTGGACAATTTGTTAACAACATTAAACTCAGCTGATGGAGGCTCTGTCTTTGTTATTCTTGCCAGCCTAACTTGGGAGGTGGGACACATATTTATGAACATGAGTTCATCTATGATAAATTAGTCTTCAATGCTTGGCTTCTCCAGAGTGCTCAATACAGAGGTGATAGTTCTGAGAGATATGGAAGCAAGAGATGGCACTGCTCCTACCCATAGCCATTGTCATAGGTTGATGGCATCAGTAGCCCCAGTAATGGTCTCCATCTATCCACATCCCTTTCCTGTGACTTTGTAACTCTCTCCTTGTCTGACTCTGGGGCTGGACTTGAGATTTGCTTCAGCCAATGGAATGTTAGGAAATGTGACTCGAATGTAAGTTTCAAAATTGTGGGTGTCATCCTTCTTGCCAGTTACATGATTAGATTTCCTTGCCTTGCTTCCTTACCCCCACCATGAGAACATGCCCAAGCTTACCTGCTTGGGTAAGACACATGAGAAACACAGGATGAAAGGTAAGTCACCGCAGTGACACCAGTGAAGGTTGTCCCCTGTAGGGTCCAGCCCCACAGGGTCTAGTGGGTATTTTTTTCTGTGCAGAGATGATAGATCACAGGAAAGAAAGACACAAGACTCAGGGGTAAGATAATTCAGCTGGGCCTGGTGGACCACTACTACCACAGCACAGAGTCCAGTAGTGGCCCCGAATGCCTGGATGTGCTGATATTTATTGTACACAAGGCAGGGGGGCAGGGTAAGGAGAGTGACTCATCTGACATGATTGGTAGGGTCAAGCAAATCACATGCTTACAGTACAGGGGGCCCCTCCCTTTCAGGTAGCCGCTGCAAGGAGGGAAGATACATCTGTCAGCATCTTTCTATGCACTTATAAGAAAGATCAAAGGCTTTTAGGATTCCTCTGTTCTTACTTCTCACAACTTCTAAGAACTTAAAAGGAGCTCCACGTGGGAAAGCAGAACATGAAAGTGGACAAGGATGGTGACGGTCGGAGCACAGCACCTCAGAGAGGCATTTAAGCCCCTGGATGTCTGCTGGCCGGCCTGGCTAATGTCAGGCCTTCTTCAAGAGCCGAGCAGAGCAGAGTGTTCTCTGAACTCCCCCAGTGAAAGGGAAACCCCTTCATGGCCTGCTAAGTAACGGGTGCCTTCCCAGGCACTGGTGCTACTGCAAGGCTCTCGCTCTCGCCTCCTGTTCACGTCTCACAATGTCCCTTCAGTTCCTAACTGTATTTCACCCGATTATGTCTATACTGTAAGGCTAAACTGATTCCATGCTATAATACTAAAGCAAAGATTAATAAAGAATAATGATTTAATAAGATTGATTATATAATTGATTATGTGATTGTTTCTAAATATACTTGGTATCATTGCTAAAACTAATCAGTTATTTACTGTACTGGGACAGATTGTGCCTTCGGTCTCTTGCCTTGGCACCTGGGCAACTTTCATCCCACAGTCCCCAGTTGGCCACCATGCCAACTTGCTACCTCCGTCACAGGAGAGAGCTCAGCCAACATCAGCAGACCTGGGCCATATAATAGTCACAATAAGCAGGAGTCCTATTAGAAGGAGGAGGAGAAAAATTAAACCTAGACTACGTTTGGTTGTATAGAAGGGGTGGAAAGTGGTTTTGCTGGGGTCTGATGAAACCCCTGAAGGGTGGTTAGATCTTGTTTCCTGCAAGAATAAAAGGTGAGCAGTTGCTAGAGCTGTAATGATGAAGGGTAAGGTGAAATGCATGGCCAAAAATCGTGTGACAGTGGCTTTGTCAACTGAGAATCCGCCTCGGATTCATTCTACAAGGTCAGTTGCAATATATGGGATGGCTGATGGTAGATTTGTAATTACTGTAGCACCTCAGAATGATATTTGGCCTCATGGGAGTACGTGGCCTACGAATGCTGTTGCTATAGTCGTGAGTAGGAGGATAATGCCAATATTTCAGGTTTCTAGGAATATAAATGACCCGTAGCACAAGCCTCAGCCAACGTGTAAGAGAAGAGGCGGATGAAAAATAAAATAGTGTGGTTTACATCTCAGCTGATATGGGCGACTGAAGAGTCGGCAGTTGAGGTTTCTGATGTATAGCGTACGGCCAAAACTAATCCTGTGATGATCAGGAGAATTAGGCAGGCACCAAGAAGTGAGCGGAAGTTTCATCATGTAGAAATGTTAGATGGGACAACCCATAAATAGACTCAGGAGCAGCAACAAAGTATCACTGTTTGCAGACACTGAGTTTCAGGAGGGGTTTGTCAATGAAGCATTTATTTGTAGCCATTGCTGATGGACAAAACCACCAAAGTACCATCAATATCCTGCACCGGACTGCAACAATTTGGAATGTAAAAAGAAACTGCTTTGGTCTCAATTTCCTCTGAGCTATCAGTATAATAAATTCTGTATCACTTGAATAAAGTTTTTTCCTGATAGAAGACTTGCTCAAGGCTATGACTGTACAACGGTGTTGCATGTGGGTCTGGAATATAGTCGCCTTAAGAAGCTCTATATTGCTTTTCTTTTTTTTCTTTTTTTTTTTTTTTTGATGGAGTTTCACTCGTTACCCAGGCTGGAGTGCAATGGCACGATCTTGGCTCACCGCAACCTCCGCTTCCTGGGTTCAGGCAATTCTCTTGCCTCAGCCTCCTGAGTGGCTGGGATTACAGGCACGCGCCACCATGCCCAACTGATTTTTTGTATTTTTAGTAGAGACGGGGTTTCACCATGTTGACCAGGATGGTCTCGATCTCTTGACCTCGTGATCCACCCGCCTCGGCCTCCCAAAGTTCCGGGATTACAGGCGTGAGCCACCGCGCCCGGCCCTATATTTCTAAGGTAGGTGGATAAAGGTGTGACCTCCACACTTGGGTTTTTTTCTTGCTACACACATCAAGCTACACTTAGTACATTTTTTTTTTTTTTTTTTTTTTACCCCTGTGGTCTCATTTGTCTCCGCTAGAGGGAAAAATGTGGCCAGGGAGGGCGGTCCGCAACCTCGTGCAGGATCAAGCTCTCGTGCTCGAGCCTCGGCCTGCCGCACAGGGCGGAAGTGGGGAGAAGGCGGACCCAGGAGGCGGGGCGACGTTACGCCGACGCGGGCGTGACCCCTGGCGGAGAAGTTTGGCGGGAATCCTGAAAGCCGCCGGCGGAGCGAGGGCAGCGGCCGGAGGCTGCCTGACTAGAGCGCAGCGCCTGTCGAGGCGCGCAGCTGGGGGCTGAAACTCGCCTGGGTTGTGCGCTGAAGGCTGAGGCAGGCTAGCAGAGAAGTGGGGCGCGAGCCATGGGCGTTGGAGTCCGCGTGGGTCGCGCGCGTGCTAGGCCCGCGGGCTGAAGTTGGAGCGCGCGGCCCGCGGGAGCGAACAGCGCTGCGGCCGAGGTGAGTGTCCCCAAACTAGAATTATTAAAAATCGTACTTTACTGGTTTTGATGGAAGTAAACTCATCAGTAAGAGTTTTAAAATTGACTTCTGAAAAGAAGAATGATTTAAAAATATTATTTGGTGTTATAAAAAGAGATTCCTGACATTTCCAACAACAAAAAGGAATGCTGAATGAAATAAACCAGGCATAGGAAGGACAAATACTGCATAATCTCATATATGAAATCTGAGAAAATCAAACACACAGACACAAAGAATAGAATAATGGAATACTAGGAATAGGCATGAGGTGAAGGATAAATGGAGAGAAGTAGGTCAAAGGGCACATAGTTGCAGTTATGTAGGAAAAATAAGTTTAGAAATCTAATGTACAGTATAAGAGCTCTAGTTAATAATATTGTATTGATTTTACTTATTTGGGTATTTTCTCTGTATAGCTAAAGGTTTGTGAATTTTGTTTATCTTTTCAAAACATCAAGTCTTCATTGATCTTTTGCATTGCTTTTTAGTCTGTATTTTGTTTATTTATGCTCTGAGTCTAATTACTTCCTTTCACCAATTTTGGGTTAGCTGTGTTCTTATAATTCCTTGGGGTGCATAGTTGGGTTGTTTATTAGAAACCTTTCTTCATTTTGAGGTAGGTGTTCATTGCTATGAGCTTTCCTTTTGCTATGTATTTTGGGGTTTTGTATGATGTATTTCCATTTTAATTTGTCTCAAGGTATTTTTAAGTTTCCCTTTTAATTTCTTCATTGAACCATTGGTTATTTAGGAGCATAAGGTCTAACTTCCACATAGCTATAAGTTTTCCAAGGTTTTTGTTGTCATTGATTTTTATTTTTATTCCTTTGTGGTCATATCCATGCTTGATATGATCTCTGTCTTCTTAAATATGTTAAGACTTGTTTCATGGCCTAACATCATCTAGCCTAGAAAATGTTCTATGTATAGTGAAGAAGAAAGTGTATTCTTCAGTGGTTGGTGGGAATGTTCTGTAAATGTTTGCCAGATCCATTTGGTCTGTAGACTACCTTAAGTCAATGTTGATTTGTTCACTTCTCGTCTAGGCGATCTGTCTGTTGTTGAAATTGGGATGTTGAAGTCCCCTGTGAGAATTGAATTGTGTGGTCTATCTGTCCCTTAGATATAATAACATTTGCTTTATATATTTGGATGCTTTGGCATTGGGTGTATATATGCTGATGATGGTTAAAGCCTCTTGTTGAACTGCTATATCATTATGTAACGGTCTTCTTTGGTTCTTTTTGCTGTGATTTTTGACTTGTCATCAATTTTATCTGGTATACGTATGACTACCCCTGCTCACTTTTGGTTTCTCTTTGCATGATGTATCTTTATCCATTCCTTCACTTTCAGTCTGTTTAACAGTGAGGTGAGCCTTTGGTAGGCAGCATATAGTTTGGTCTTTTAAAACTTTCATCCTGCCACTCTACATCTTTCTTTTTTTTTTCTTTTTTTTGAGACAAGAGTCTCACTCTGTCACCCAGGCTGGAGTGCAGTGGTGCAGTCTCTGCTCACCACAACCTCTACTTCCTGGATTCAAGCAATTCTCCTACCTCAGCCTCCTGAGTAGTTGGGACTACAGGCATGCACCACCACACCCAGCTAATTTTTTTGTATTTTCAGTAGAGGCAGGGGTTTCACTATATTGGCCAGGCTGGTCTTGAACTCCTCACCTCAGGTGATCCACCCACCTCAGCCTCCCAAAGTGCTGGGATTACAGGCATGAACCATTGCACCTGGCCAATCATTATTTAGTGACAGGTGTCACTCTTTCGCCCAGGTTGCAGTATAGTGCGCACAATCATAGCTCACTACAGCTTCAAACTCCTGCACTCAAGTGATCCTCCCACCTCAGCCTCCCAAGTAGCTGAAGCAACAAGTGCCCACTACTATGCTGGCTAATTTTTTTTTTTTTTTTTTTTTTTAATTATAGAGCTGGGGTAGAGATGTAGTCTCACTGTATTACCCAGGTTGGCCTCGAACACCTGGGCTCAAGCAGTCCTCCTGCTTCAGCCTCTCAAAGTGCTGGAATTACAGGCATGAGCCACTACACCTAGCCCCAAATATTTAAAAACTTTTTTTCTGAAAGTCTGCATGATAATCTAGGGATTTATGTGTCATAAAGTATTTAATCCACGTTTGTATCATTTCTAAATTTTCAGCGCTTTAAACAACACTAATGAACATTTTGAGCTAAAATTTTAACACTCAACTATGTAAGAGCCTTTAAAATTAGAAGATTACAAGTGGGAAGAAATTTATATGTTCCCCTTAATGTTTGATTAAAGACAAACATTTATCACTATACAAAGGCTGCCAAAACTTTCCCAAACTGTAAAAAATAAATCATTAGAGGCCGGGCATGATGGTTCATGGCTGTAATCCTAGCACTTTGGGAGGCTGAGGTAGGTGGATGACTCAAGCCCGTGAGTCCAAGACTAGTCTGAGCAGTGCAGCAAAACCCTGTACCAAAAATACAAAAACTAGCCAGTCTCATAACCCGGTTTTTAAATAAATAAAAATTTGAAATAATTTTAAAAGTAGCCATTAGAGATATGGTCATTTGAGGTTTCCTTAATTTTTGCTCACAGAAAATCTTTCCGTCATCAGTTCTAAGCCACCTGGTTGCCTCCTGATGTGACCTTTCTGTTCCATTTTGCCTAAAGTTATTGACTTTTTATTTGTAATACTTGGTATGTTGGATCACGATCAGATGAGTTCCTTGTCTCATTTATCTCTGTAAGTTTACCATCCAGCAGAAGGTTGGGGTCACTGAGTGGGTTAATAATATTTATTAAATGAATACTTCCAGGAAAGAGAGTATGTCTATCTACTGCCCAGCAACAGAATACTATTCTGATATTCTGTCTCCTGAAGTGACCACTCTTGGTTTTATAAATAATGGCTTTTATAAATAATAGATTCTGATTTTCAGAATCTTCAAAACAGATCTCTTTTAAGTTTCCAGTAACAACAACTCTGTGCTTATTCTATTACTAATATTACGATTTATAAAATGACAATAAGCGATTGAGGTCAGGTGTCCTAAAAGCAGAGCCTGAGACCAGGATTGTGGTGCCCATAATTTATTGAGGGACTGCTTGGAGCAGAAGAGTGAGGGAGTCAGGAAGGGGTTGGGAAGTTGGAGGGCAAGGTCATGGTCTCGGCTGGAAGCGACTGCAGCCTGATCCCTGGGGAGCATTGGAGCATGAGTCATACCTCAGAGTTGGTTTCACTTTGAGTCAGGGTCTCTGTCATCAAGGCTGGAGTGCAGTGGTGTGGTCTTAGCTCACAGCAACTTCTGCCTCCCAGGTTCAACCAATTCTCCTGCCTCAGCCTCCCGAGTAGCTGGGATTACATGCACCTGCTACCATGCCCAGCTAATTTTTGTATTTTAATAGAGGTGGGGTTTCACCATGTTAGCCAGGCAGCTCTCAAACTCCTGACCTCAAGTGATCTGCCCATCTCAACCTCCCAAAGTGCTTTGATTACAGGTGTGAGCTATGAGCCACTGAGCCTGTTTTTTGTCTTTTTTTCAACAGAGTCTGGCTCTTTTGCCCAGGCTGGAGTGCAGTGGTGCAATCATAGCTCACTGCAGCCTTGATCTCCTGGGCTCAGGCGATCCTCCCACCTCAGCCTCCCAAGTAGGTGAGACTGTAGTCTCCACATGCTGTCCAGGCTGATCTCAAACTCCTGGTTTCAAGTGATCCTCCCACTTTGACCACCTTCCAAAGTGCTGAGATTACAGGTGTGAGCCACTGAGCCCAGCCTAGTTTTATTATCTTTGTTTAGCCCATGCCTCATTTGGGCTTGAAAAAAAAAATCCCACACCATTCTTTAAATCTGGGTTTCTAGCCTCAGTATTAGTGACATTTTGGGCTGGATAATTCATTACTGAAAGGGACTGTCTTTCCCATTACAGGACGTTGAGTAGCATCTCTGACATCCTGCCACGTAGCAGTAGGTGGCAGTAGCACCCAGGTCTCCCAATGCCTGACAACCAAAAATGCCTCCAGACATTGTTGACCATCCTGGGTGGGGCCAGAGGTGGGAAGGTAGGGGGGTGGGGGGTGGGGGTGGGAGGTTAGGGGTGGGGAAATGGGTGGGGGGGTGGTAAAAATACCCCTCCTTGAGAACTCCTGCCTTAAGTAGCCTTTTTAATTGAAAGAAATTAAGCATTGTATCTAGAAGCAAATCAGAATGATGACATTTTAAAGACATTTGTTTCAACACAACTTTAAACATTCAGATCCATCCCCCTCAGGAGATAGATCACCACCAGCCCTGAACCTGCTCCAATTGAATATGTTACACTATCACTTATCTAGAAGAAAAGAAAAGAAAGGCTCATGCCTGTAATCCCAGTGCTTTGGGGTGGGCCAAGGCAGGTGGGTCACCTGAGGTCAGGAGTTCAAGAGCAGCCTGACCAACAGGTGAAACCCTGTCTCTATTAGCCAGGCATGGTGGCACATGCCTGTAATCCCAGCTACTCACGAGGCTGAGACAGGAGAATTGCTTGAACTCAGGAGGCGGAGGTTGCAGTGAGTCAAAATCGTGCCATTGCACTCCAGCCTGGGCAACAAAGAGCAAAACTCCGTCTCAAAAAAGAAAAAATGAAAATGTTCCACACTCACCACCTATCAGAAAGGTTGTGCTCTTAGCCATAGCTTCCCCAACTTCTGATAACAGAGAGGGAGTTGTAGAGTATAATTTCCTACTTCTCAGCTCGGTGGCTCACTCCTGTCATCCCAGCACTTTTGGAGGCCGAGGCAAGTGGATCACTTGAGGTCAGGAGTTTGAAACCAGCCTGGCCAACATGATGAAACCCCGACTCTACTAAAAATTCAAAAATTAGCTGGGCATGGTGGCAGGCGCCTGTAATCCCAGCTATTCTAGAGGCTGAGGCAGGAGAATCACTTGAACCTGGGAGGCAGAGGTTGCAGTGAGCTGAGATCATGCCACTGCACTCCAGCCTGGGTGACAGAGTGAGACTCCATTTCAAAAAAAAAAATAATATAAAATAAAAAATAATTTCCTGTTTCTCAAAGACTCTCAAGGGTTTCAAGAGAGCCACTCTTTGTTGCTGTAATTTCCGTCGTTCAACCCAATGTCGAATTAAGGGCAGCATCATGAATACAAAATTCTCAGCCTGGACAATATGGTGAAACCCTGTCTCTACAAAGAGTATACATTAGCCAGGCATGGTGGCACTTGACTGTATGAGTCCCAGCTACTTGGGAGACTAAGGTGGGAGGATTGCTTGAGACTAGGAGATGGAGGCTGCAGGGAGCTGTGACTACACCCCTGCACTCTAGCCATGGTGACAGAGTGAGACCCTATCTCAAAAAATATTTATATTCTGCAGGACAGAATTCTCTGGTCACACAATTGTACATGGTAACCATCAATAAAAAAGAGGCAAGGGCCGGGTGTGGTGGCTCATGCCTGTAATCCCAGCACTTTGGGAGGCTGAGGTGGGCAGATCACTTGGGACCAGGAGTTCAAGGACAGCCTGGTCAGCATGGCAAAACCCTGTCTCTACTAAAAATGCAAAAAATTCTTTGGGAGGCCAAGGTGGGTGGATCACGAGGTCAAGAGATCGAGACCATCCTGGCTAACATGGTGAAACCCTGTCTCTACTAAAAGTCCAAAAAATTAGCCGGGCATGGTGCATGCCTGTAGTCCCAGCTACTCGGGAGGCTGAGGCAGAAGAATTGCTTGAAACCTGAAAACGGAAGTTGTAGTGAGTTGGGATCGAGCCACTCTGTCTCAAAAAAAATAAGTAAATACATAAAGTTATCTGGGTGTGGTGGCACACACCTGTAGTCCCCAGCTACTCAGCAGGCTGAGGCAGAATCGCTTGAACCCAGGAGATGGAGGTTGCAGTGAGTTGAGATTGCACCATTGCACTCCAGCCTGGGTGACAGAGCAAGACTGTGTCTCAAAAACCAACAAACAAAAAACAGGCAATGAGATGGAACATTGCTGATCTTGAGGTATTCATAACCTGAGCCAGAAACCATAATGGCAACACAGCATGCTTGGCAAAGTGTTTAAAAATATATTAATAAAATCAGAACCATAGAAGTTAAATTTTAACACGTGCTGCTCCGTGGTAGGTAAATGACAGGACGGGCTAATAATATAGTAAAATAGGAAAATTTCAGTTCCAGATTGTTAGGTCTTGATCTGCTAAGTGAAGTTGCTTTTCTTCCCTTTTTCACCATTCAGAAATGATATCAAAATGGGTTTTTCTAACACTAGACCTAACCTTGCCTGTTGCAAGCAGATGTGTGAATATTGGAGTTTTGCATTTCTCAATTCCTTAGTCTCTAAGGGCTCACTTTTTCCTAGAACTGCAAGCAGCATGTTGCCAGGCTGATCTCACCCCCAGCAGAGATGCCCAGTCCCCCCCCCAACCTCTGTCTCTCACAGGTGAATGCACAGCTTTCCTGATATGCCACACTAACCTAATGTCATACTTTGGGATAGACATGAACTATCTCATCTATTTCCTAAGTGTTAAATTTGAGGTTTGCACTGATGTTAGGGAAACGCCATGGTCTTTCCAAAGAAATGACTGGATTTGAGAAATTTCAGATGTGATGGCATGAGGAGGAGACTGGAGGAAGGGGCTAAGTAACTTCTCCTAGGTCTAGTAGAAGTCCTCACTTGAGTCTCTGGGACTCCTAAGTTCCAGAAGTAACCACAGTGCTTATAGAATCACATGTCTGGGCAGTGACCGTGGGTCAGAACAATCTTGAATCATGAAGCTACTAACCAGAGCTGGGTCCTTCTTGAGATTTTATTATCTCAAAAGTTGCGCCCAAAGTTAAAGCCACAGCTGCACCCGCAGGAGCACTGCCACAACCTCAGGACCTTGAGTTTACCAAGTTACCAAGTGGTGTGGTGATTGCTTCTTTGGAAAACTACGCTCCTGTATCAAGAATTGGTTTGTTCATTAAAGCAGGCAGTAGATATGAGGACTCCAACAATTTAGGAACCACTTATTTGCTGCGCCTTGCATCCGGTCTGACGACAAAAGGAGCTTCATCTTTCAAGATAACTCGTGGAATTGAAGCAGTTGGTGGCTTATTCAGTGTGACTGCAACAAGGGAAAACATGGCTTACACTGTGGAATGCCTGCGGGGTGATGTTGATATTCTAATGGAGTTCCTGCTCAGTGTCACCACATCACCAGAATTTCGTCACTGGGAAGTAGGTAACATTCAGCCTCAGCTAAAGATTGACAAGGCTGTGGCCTTTCAGAATCCACAGACTCATGTTATTGAAAATTTGCATGCAGCAGCTTACCGGAATGCCTTGGCTAGTCCCTTGTATTGTCCTGACTATAGGATTGGAAAAGGGACACCAGAGGAGTTACATTACTTCGTTCAGAACCATTTCACGAGTGCAAGAATGGCTTTGATTGGACTTGGTGTGAGTCATCCTGTTCTAAAGCAAGTCGCTGAACAGTTTCTCAACATGAGAGGTGGACTTGGTTTATCTGGTGCAAAGGCCAAATACCGTGGAGGTGAAATCCGAAAACAGAATGGAGACAGTCTTGTCCATGCCGCTCCTGTAGCAGAAAGTGCTGCCGCAGGAAGTGCAGAGGCAAATGCATTTAGTGTTCTTCAGCATGTCCTCGGTGCTGGGCCACATATCAAGGGGGGTAGCAACACCACCAGCCATCTGCACCAGGCTGTTGCCAAGGCAACTCACCAGCCATTCGATGTTTCTGCATTTAATGCCAGTTTCTCAGATTCTGGACTCTTTGGGATTTATACTTTCTCCCAGGCCGCAGCTGCAGGAGATGTTATCAAGGCTGCCTATAATCAAGTAAAAACAATCACTCAAGGAAACCTGTCCAACACAGATGTCCAGACTGCCAAGAACAAGCTGAAAGCTGGATACCTGATGTCAGTGGAGTCTTCTGAGGGTCTCCTGGAAGAAGTCGGGTCCCAGGCCCTAATTGCTGGTTCTTACATGCCACCATCCACAGTCCTTCAGCAGATTGATTCAGTGGCTAAGGCTGATATCATAAATGCCACAAAGAAGTTAGTCTCTGGCAAAACGTCAATGGCAGCAAGTGGAAATTTGAGACATACTCCTTTTGCTGATGAGTTGTAATACTGAAGCACACATTACAGGAGAGAGCTGAACATTCTCAGCCCAGAGCAGCAAATACATGAAAGTCAGAAGTCTCTAACATTTGTCTTTTTTCCAGTGAAGTAAAATAAGGCATAAATGCAGGCAATTATTGCCAGCATTATTTATGACCTAAAGTCAATAAAACATTCTACTTAAGTGTTAAAAAAAAAAAAAGAATCACATATCTATGGCTCCTTGGCTCTGTCCTCTTCTCTCTGAAAACTGACCAATCCTAGCCAACGAACAGGGCACAGGTACCCTGAATGAATCTCCCAGATCTACTCTCCAAGTCTCTTCATTCCAAGGCTTAAGAGAAAATCTGGTTGGTTTTGGGGAAAGTTGATGGATGGACCCCTTGTGGGTTAGGTGTCCACACTGGAACTGTAGGCTATGGCCAGTGCATATGAAGTCATGTGGCACCTTTTAGGCGGAAGACAAAGTTGTCACGGGAGTATCCTGACATACTAGTGATGCTGTCTCCTAACGGTAGACATAGGTGGCTTTCTGTCTTTTCTATAAGAAGTATGTATTTTTGTGTAAGGATAAACATGAAGATGATGGATATTAAAAACAGTGACCAAACCAGACAGCGGTCGTGGAAAATCTAAGAACTAAATCAGGAACAGGAAGGACTAATTAGTAAGTTTATCACATGCCATAATGTTTATTGAGCATCTGCTATATGCTAGGCATTGTTCTAAGGACTGGGAATGCAGCAGCGAATAAAACAGACAAAAATCCCTGCCCTTGTGGAGTTCATATTACCAGGGAGTAAAACAAAAAGTAAAGAAAATAATAAATAAAATACATGCTATGTCAGATAATGATAAATACTGTGAATAATAATAAAGAAAAGGTGATAGGAAATGCTAGGAGTATCACATTTCAAACTTGAGATGGCAAGGTTTTTTCTCCCCTCCCTCCCTCCCTCCTTTCCTCCCTCTCTCCCTCCCTTCCTTCATTCCTTCCTCCCTTCCTTCCTTCTTCTGTTGGAAAGAGTGAATTCCTTTTCAGAGGTTCTGCTTGTCCTCTATTTTCAAAGCCTAACTTCCTTGTCTCCTTGTCCCTGGTTACGGTAAACAACCCTCCAGCCATTCCCAATCTGTAACTCACATCTGTTCCTTATTTGGCGCCCTTAGTTCGAAACTGCTCTGTCCGCCTGTAGCCAGTTGGGATCAGCTTAGCTTGTGTGGTCCAACCCCAGCCAATGGAGACTGGACACAGTAGCAGGGACTGGCAGCATTAGGGATAAAAACCCCTTCCCTCCTTTGTTCAGTATACTCTCACAGTGACCAGAAGAACGAGCAGCACCCTTCTGCAGAGGTAAACTTGCCTTGCTGAGAAATTCTTTGAGTGCTCATTTTCTTTGTGACGCCAAGCTCTTATTTCCAACACTTCTTTTCTTTCTTCCTTCCTGTGTGCCTGCCATTTTTCTGTCAAATAATTTGTTGAATGCTGTCTGAGCTTTCTTTTTAATTTTAATAAAATATCATATGATTAGATCACTTCCTCATCTTTTCTCCTTTTCTCAATTAATTTTCACTACCCCCATCTTCTCAGTTCTCTGCAGCAAAATCCACTAGTAGTTCCTTTTGTGGGCTTAGGCCATGACATGTTTTTCCCTATTGGATACTCTTTGCTAACATTTTAGGATACCTGATTCCAGAGAAGTTCAAAGATAACACAAGGTAGAATTCAGTTATTCCCTAGTTCCTTGTAATTGAATAGAATAATTTTATCAACTTATGTTAATATTACACACTTTTAATCCCTGAATATTAGAACTGGGTCTGTCTCACTGATGGAAACATTTCACATTTTGTGCTATTCACAACAGCATATTTCAGTGCTATTGCTTTTCCCATTTTTCCTATTCTAAATTACCTCAGAAATCTGTATTTATTCCTGTGCCTTTGTAGTGACCATGAACCGTTAATCCCTAAACCAATGGTTTTTGCCTGGGACATTTTTGTTCCCAGGTGGCAATGTCTGGAGGCATTTTTTTTTTTTTTTTTGAGACAGGGTCTCTCTGTCACCCAGGTTGGAGTGCAGTGGCACGATCTTGGCTCACTGCAGCTTCTACTTCTGGGTCCAAGTGATCCTCCCACCTCAGCCTCCTGAATAGGTGGGATTACAGGTGTGAGCCATTGCAACCAACTAATTTTTTTTTTTTTAGATAGAGCCTTGCTTTGTCGCCCAGGCTGGAGTGCAATGGCGTGATCTCGGCTCACTGCAACCTCTGCCTACTGGGTTCAAGTGATTGTCCTGCTGCAGCCTCCCAAGTATCTGGGACTACAGATGCCTGGCTAATTTTTGTATTTTTAGTAGAGACGGGGTTTCCCTATGTTGGCCAGGATGGTCTTGAACTCCTGACCTCATGATCCACCCACCTCAGCCTCCCAAAGTGCTGAGATTACAGGCTTGAGCCAACATGCCCAGGCTTTTTTGTGTTTTTAGTAGAGATGGGGTTTTGCCATGTTGGCCAGGCTGGCCTGGAACTTCTGGCCTCAAGTGATCCACCCACCTCAGCCTCCCAAAGTGCCAGGGTTACAGGTGTGAGGCATCGTGCCCACCCTCTGGAGGCATTTTTGATTGTCATGACTGGTGGGGAAGTGTCACTGGCACCTACCGAATATAGGCCAAGCTGCTTCTAAACACCCTACAATACAAAGAATGACCCCTTACAAATAAGAAATTATCCAGCCCAAAATATCAATAGTGTGGAGTTTCAGACATAATGATTAGATGGAGGCCAGAAATATTTACTGTGTCATTTCTGTCATTCTCACCTTCACGAGTTTCATAATTCATGGAGGCATGATTTACAAACACATATGACATCATTTGTGAAACAGCACACCACGTGGAGGGGTAAGTCATGTTGTACAGACCTGAATAAGTTGAATTTAAAAAGATGGATTTATTTGAAAGCCTGAATAAGAAATTGGTTTTGAAGGAAGCAGAAGCCAGACTGGCTCCTCAGAAGAATGTAAAAGAGACTGGGTGCGGTGGCTCACGTCTGTAATCCCAGCACTTTGGGAGACCGAGGTGGGTGTATCACTATATTGATATGCCCTGACCGAGGGGTCAGGAGTTCGAGACCAGCCTGCAATATAGTAAACACCATCTCTCCTAAAAGTACAAAAATTAGCTGGGTGTGATGGTGGGCACCTGTAGTCACAGTTACTCAGGAGGCCGAGGTGGAAGAATCACTGGAACCTGGGAGGCAGAGGTTACAGTGAGCTGAGATCGTGCCACTGCACTCCAGCCTGGGTGACAGAGTGAGACTCTGTCTAAAAAAAAAAAAGAAAAAAAGAAAAAATGCCAAAGAATGGAAGAGGCAGGAAAGAAAAAAAGCAGCCTTCAAGTTGAAAGGGAGGAAAAAGGGTCAGTAGCAGAGCCAGAATTCAAACCTGCAGCACCTAGAATACATGGCTTATTTATTCTTTCTGCAACCATCATGGACCAGAGAGCAACAGCAACATGAGTAGGAATTTGGCACAAGGATTTGTCAGTTGCCCAGGAATTATGTGTTGCGCTGCATACACACATTTTGTAACCATGTGACTATCCCTACATTTTCCCTTTTCAAATAGAATCACAAACTTCAAAGCCAGCAGATGGAGTGGATGTACACTACTCTGTTTACATTGTATGGAGGAGACTTTTGCGCTGATTCAGGAGAAAAGTCCTCTTTCTTGCCCTTCCTTCCCTCCTTCCCTCCCTCCCTCTCCCCCTCCCTCCCTCCCTCTCCCCCTCCCTCCCTCCCTCTCCTTCTCTCCTCTCCTCTCTCCTCTCTCCTCTCCCCTCTCTCTCCTCTCTGTCCTCTCTCTTTCTCTCTGTCTTTCTGTCTTTCATTTTTTTGAGACAGAGTATCACTGCCTCCCAGGCTGGAGTGCAGTCGTGCAATCATAGCTCACTACAGCCTCAAATTCCTGGGCTCAAGCAATCGTTCTGCCTTTGCCTCCTGTGTAGAGGGGACTGCAGGAATGCACCACCATGCCTAGCTAATTGAGTAAATTTTTTGTAGATATGGAGTCTCACTATGTTGTCCAGGGTGTCTCAAACTCCTGGCCTCAAGCAATCCTCCCACCTCAGCCTGCCAAAGTTCTGGGATTACAGGCATGAGCCATTGTGCCTGGCTTGAAATTTCTCCTAATAAATGATGATGACCCTTGCCTATTTAACATTGACAGTCATTAGCATTTAAAATCTTTTTTGGGGCTATTGTCTCATAAAAGTCATCCACACATTTATTAGTGTACTAAAAAATATACCTCAAAACCAGTAACTTTGTAAAAGTAATTAGAAATGGTAAAACGAAACAATGAGTCCAAATGACCAATGGTTTTGTTTCTGGACATTTGTACTGGGACATGTTCAAGAGGACACTAAGAAAACAGAATGTTCCTTAACTCATGTGTACGTGGAGGTTCGAAAAGTCTCAGGCAGGCTGGGTGCGGTGGCCCACATCTGTAATCCCAGCACTTTGGGAGGCCAAGGCAGGTGGATCACCTGAGGTCAGGAGTTTGAGACCAGCCTGGCCAACGTGGTGAAACCCTGTCTCTACTAAAAATACAAAAAATTAGCCGAGTGTAGTGGGCAGTGCTTGTAATCCCACCTACTTGGAGGCTGAGGCAGGAGAATCTCTTGAACCAGGAGGCGGAGGTTGTGGTGAGCTGAGATTGCACCACTGCACTCCAGCTTGGATAACAAGAGCAAAACTCTGTCTCAAGAAATAAAAAATCTCAGGCAAAGAAAATGGGGAAAATGTCAATGTCTTGGACAAAAGAGCCTGTGCAGGGACAGTGCACCCCTAAGCTGGGATGATAATGTGTTTTTGTATTGTGAAATGCAGCACCCTCTTTAATATTGATCCATATGGAAGTTGTTGAATTACGTGAATGTGGAGTGATGATGTAAGGTCTTTGGGAGCATAAAATACAGCAGAGAGGCCATAAAGGGAACTGTGAGCTAAATCCAGATGCCAGTTAGAGTTTCTGGCAAGGTGGTAATAGCTGCAGGAAGAAATCCACCTCTCCCACCGGCCATCTTTAAAATGTAGCCTTTGGGCAGGCGCGGGGGCTCACGCCTGTAATCCCAGCACTTTGGGAGGCTGAGGCAGTCAGATCACGAGGTCAGGAGTTGGAGACCAGCCTGGCCAACATCATGAAACCCTGTCTCTACTAAAAATACAAAAAAATAGCCAGCGTGGTGATGGGCACCTGTAATCACAGCTACTTGGGAGGCTGAGACAGGAGGATCACTTGGGAGGGAAGGAGGAAGGGAGGAGGAGGAAGAGAGGGAAGAAAGGAAAGAAGGATGAAAGGAGGGAGGGAGGGAAGGAAGGAAAAAAGGAAGGAGAGAAGGAAGGAAAGAAAGAAAGTGGAGGTTGCAGTAAGCCAAGATAGCACCACTGCACTCCAGCCCAGGCAACAGTGCGAGACTCCTTCTCGAGAAAAAAATAAAAATAAAAACAAAAAATAAAATGCATCCTTCAGACATTTCATTGTACAGGCCACACTACTGGATTCTGGATCTAAGAATTCTCCCAGATGTCCTGTTCCTTCTATGAAGATAAAAAGCCAAAATAGGTGAATGAGCCTGGACTTTTCACAGGAAAGCTAGAAATAGTGGCATTTGTCTGGTCTGCATGCGACCCAGGGATGCTGTGGATAAACAGGTCAGTTCGTTTTCAGCCAAGTAGCAGAGACGAGATGAACCTGTGGCTGCAGTTGCTTTGCTGAATCTGCAGCTGATGATGGAGTGTCTCCTTTATGAAAGAATTCTGAGGACTTCCCCACTTCTTCCTATTTAGGGGGAAGAGAATAAGGAGAAAAGGTGAATGAGATTGTAATACCTCAGAAATTAACTAAAACTTCTAACTTGCCCAGAGATGACAAGCTAGGATTTCTGTAAGGTCCAAAGCTCAATATCTGACTTTACAACTTCCCACTCTCCAAAAAAACTCCACAATCCTCACGCTTGTAATCCCAGCACTTTGGGAGGCCGAGGTGGGCAGATCACGAGGTCAAGAGAATGAGACCAGCCTGGCCAACATGGTGAAACCCTGTCTCTACTAAAAATACAAAAATTAGCTGGGCATGGTGGCACATGCCTATAGTCCCAGTTACTCAGGAGGCTAAGGCAAAAGAATTGCTTGAACTTGGGAGGCGGGGGTTGCAGTGAGCCAAGATTGTGCTACTGCACTCCAGCCTGGCGAAAGAGTGAGATTCTGTCAAAAGCAAACAAAAAAACCAAACAAAAAACCAAAAAACTCCACCGTCTATAATGATCATTTTATTTTATCTTTTCACAAACATTTACAGGGGCTTCCTGTGCTGCCAGGCAGCCTTCTAAGCGCTTAACTTATTTGACATCATTTAGTCCTCACAATGAGAGGTGCTATCCTGGCTGAGAAGCTCTCTGTCCCAAAATAAAGCTCATATCTCTTGAAACAGCTCTGTGGGCTCAGCATTCAGGCTGCCGCAGGGACAAACCCAGTTTCACGAGTCACAGCACACAGGAATCTGTGGTTTCTGACCAAAGTACTTAGACTCTCTTCCTAGTCCTACAAATCTAGACAATTTCACAAATCAGAGGGTTTCTTTGTGTTGTTTGTTTGAGATCTTACTCTCTCGCCCACGTTGGCATGCAATAGCACCATCTCAGCTCACTGAAACCTCTGCCTCCTGGATTCAAGCATTTTTCCTGCCTCAGCCTCCCCAGTAGCTGGGACTATAGGTGCATGCCACCACACCGGGCTAATTTTTGTATTTTTAGTAGAGACTAGTAGAGATGAGGTTTCACCATGTTGGCCAGGCTGATCTTGAACTCCTGACCTTGTGATCTGCCCGCCTCGGCCTCCCAAAGTGCTGGGATTACAGGCGTGAGCCACTGTGCCTGGCCAAAGTCATTTTTATCAAATACAGCCTTCAATTTTCAGTCAAGTGCCAGCTTCTTGTAGTCACTTTATTTAAAACTGGAATCTTTCCACCCTGTCACTCCTGAATGCTCTCCATTGCTCTATTTTTTCTTTCTAATATTTATGACTTTCTAACAAACAATAAAATTCACTTTTGGTTGTCATTCCCGCACCCAAGTAGAATGTTAGCTCTGTGAAGTCAAGGACGACTGTCAGTGTTTCCACTAATGGTTCTCTAGCAGCTAAACAGTGCCTGGCCCAGAGCGGACAATAAATATTTGTTAAATGAATATTGTTAATAGATTTTAAAAATTATTTTTTGTTAAATATCCTCTGGGTGTTTGTTGAAGGAAGAAATGAAAAGAGAGAGGAAGAGGCGAGAGGAATAGAAAGAATGAAACAGAGAGAGAAGGAGGAAGGGAGAGAAAAAGAGAGATAGTGAAAAAGACAGTGAGAAAGAAAATGTAAGGAAGGAGAGGGAAACCAGGAATGAGGGAGAGAAAGAGACTGAGAGAGAGCAAGAAGAAAGGGAGAAAAAGGAAGGAAGAAAAGAGGGAGGAAGAGAGGGAAGGAGGGAGGAAGGAGGGAAGGAAGTTAGGAGGGAGGGAGAAAGAGGGAAGGAGGGAGGGAGAGAGAGGGAATGAAGGAAAGAAAGAAAGAAAGGTTCTGGTTTTGGTCTCAAAACCCAGAAACTTCAGCTGCATAATACAGGAATCTAATGGAATTTCTCTCTCTCTCTTTTTTTTTCCCCAGATCAAGGAACCAGGAAGCTTCAAGAGGCATGAGATGTCGGCTTCCAGAAAGGCACTCAGAAGGAGCTGATCTTACCGTCTTGGTTTGGGTAGTAGAGCGCGACATCTCAGTGCTTTCAGTTTCTACCCCTTTCTGCATCCCACTAAACCATTTTTTGTATTCCATTCGCACCTGGAAATTTGAGTAGAGAGGTCCGTGTTACATCCAGAGCTTGGTTTAGGAGAAAGGATCCTAAAATGCAAGGCTAAAGATAAAGATACCAAGCCCTACCTTCTTTCTAGTTTTCCATATCATCTTGGCCATGCTCTCGATTCATTTTATGTAAACCTTGTAAAAAGGTGTATATTAAATGTCAGACACTAGGACTCAATAGATGATGATTGATGATAGTGATGAAGGTGACTGTTGATGATACTGGTGATGATAATGAAGGAAACTAAGATGATGGTGATGATGAAGAGGAAGGTGATGGTAATGGTGACGATGGTGATGACGAAGGTGATAATGCTGAAGGTGATGCTAAAGATGATGAAATTGATGGGGAAAGTGATGGTAATGGTGATGATGGTGAGGGCGATGATGATAATGAAGGTGATGGTAGTGATGATTGTGTTGTAGGTGATGATGATGGAGGTGACAGTGATGATGGTAAAGTGGTGATCATAATGAAGGTTATGGTAGTGGTGATGATGGTGATTATATAAAGATGATAATGATGGTAATGCTAGATGATAATGCTGTGGTGTTGGTGATTGTATGATAGTGAAAGTCACCATTTCTTGAACACTAGCCATATTCAAGACCTTGTATATGCAATATATCACTTAATTCTTACATAAATGGAGTGAGGAAGACATTTCTCCTACCCACAATTAAAGGTGAAGAAGCTGGGATACTTGCAGGTAAATTGACATGCCCAAGGTCACGCAGCCAGCACTGGAAGCCTTGCCATTCTTACTCAGAGCCTTGACGCTAACCATTACACTCACCCATCCTCTGTGATTCCAAGAATTACCTGTGATTTCAAGAATTGCCTTACTGTAACCTCCTTAATATGCTAAAATGACATTTAAAGATGTAATGCCCAACATCGTTTTACAAAGACAAATTATATTTTACTTCTGTGAGTAAGAAGTACCAAGCATGAAGGCACTAAAAGATTGCAGAGAAGTTAATGACATGTTAAGATAGCCTTTTTTGCCACTAGCACCTTAACTGCTGGTAGTTTTATTCAACAGCAAAGGGAAAACACTGGGAAAACTGGTCCTAATTTTCTATGGAGAGTAAAATTTAAATAACAACCCTCACTGAGGTCTTAATATGTGCCAAGTACTATTCGAGGAGATTGCACTGATTGATTCATTTTAATCTTCAAGCCTCTACTGAAGGTATCACCACATTTGCAGATGAGAAAACTGCAGATGATGCTCAGAAAGGATAAGCAGTTTACCCAGAGTCACACAGCCACCTACTCAGTGGAAGAACTGGTATTAGACTTGAAGTCTCTTTGAGCTTGTGGGAAGATTATTCATCCCTGAAATATGGTCATGTGACTTTCTTTGACCAATTAAATGAGCAGAACAGAGGTGCCTGACTACGAGGTAGAATCTTTAAGAGAGCTAAGCTGTGCTTTCCCACAGTTTCCCTTTCCCGTGCCATGAAACCATCAATGTTCTAAAGAGGGGGCCACACCTTCAGCCTGCATCCCAGAGGAAAGACGATGTAGGTTAAGTCACAGTTACGTAGCACAAGCAAGAAATAAACATTTATTGTTGTAAGTTGCTGAGATTGAGTGTGGGAGGCAAGGGGCTATTTGTTATTGCCGAATAATCCACCTTATCCTGACTGATCCATGCTCTTCAGAGATATGTTACAACACTAAACAGATGAAACTCACAGCATACCCCAGCAGCACCAAAACCCTCATCCCCAAATCAAGGCAACCCCAAAATACAATTATAAAAGGTCAGGGAAGAGTGAGAATGTGAGCAACCATTCAATTAGACTTTGGGACTAGGCTGATGACAGGCAAAATAATTACCCTTACCTGGCGATTAAGGAGACAGTATACCACAAAGAGCAACACTCCCTGAAGGACGTTGGTGATGGTGAATACGTATGCAATGATTGATCCAATCGTCTTCCCTACTTCTTCAACCATAAAAAAGCCAAGGCCCCAAGAACAGCCCAGGATAAATAGCTGAGCAATGGCTTTAAATGTCATGACTCTGCAGGGAATAAAAGTAATAACTACGGTTTACTAGGTATTCACTACAAGTGTAGTTAATATTAGCGCTAACTAAATGCTTTGTGTGCATTCCCTTATTTAAACCTCACAACAGCTTCATGCAGTTAAGCAACATATACGACAAGGTCACACAGCGTGAGGATGAAGCGGAACCAATGGTTTCAATCATGGCAAATCCCTGAGAATAGTGCTCCCCTCCACTCCCCCGCCCCCCCCCATTGCAAATAATTTGATTTCTCCACGTCGTCTGCCTAGACTTTTTGGAAGATTTATGGGAAATGCCTTCTAGAAATTTGTATTATTGAATAATGGTGAATTCCTGACTTTAGAACATAATGTTTTGTTTCTTCACACAAAAATATATTGTGTTTCATATAATGGATTGGGATTGTTGATGGCAGCTGGCTGGGAGCGCTAATGAGTGTGTGTGTGTGTGTGTGTGAGAGAGAGAGAGAGAGAGAGAGTGAGAGAGACTTGTGTTACCCCCATGGAAATATAAACTCTGCGAGGGCATATATTAATGACAGGCTTTGTCTGTTTTACTCACTGCTGTATTTCCAGTCCCTAGAACAATACCTAGCATCTAGTAGATACTCAATAAATTTTTTTTTTTTGAGGCGGAGTTTCCCTCTTGTTACCCAGGCTGGAGTGCAATGGCGCGATCTCGGCTCACCGCAACCTCTGCCTCCTGGGTTCAAGCAATTCTGCCTCAGCCTCCCGAGTAGCTGAGACTACCGGCATGTGCCACCATGCCCAGATAATTTTTGTATTTTTAGTAGAGACGGGGTTTCACCTTGTTGACCAGGATGGTCTCAATCTTTTGACGTTGTGATCCACCCGCCTTGGCCTCCCAAAGTGCTGGGATTATAAGCGTGAGCCACCGCGCCCAGCCGGTGTTCAATAAATATTATGGTTTGTGATAAGCTTGCTAATTAGTCCTTCTTGTTCCTCATTTGGTTCCTAGGTTTTCCACAGCTGCTATCTAGCTTGGTAGTTTTTCTTATATCCAGCCCTTCTTCCATTTATGCTTACAGAAAAGACAGACAACCTACCTATGTCTGCCTCTAGGAGATGACATCACTGGCATATCAGGATTCTCCCATGACAGCTTTCTGTTTGGCCTAAATGGTGCCGTATGGCTTCATCTCACTGACTATAGCCAGTTGCCCCAGTGAAGACCCCTGACCTATAAGGAGTCAGTCAATCAATTCCGTCCCCCCTCCTCCCCGAGCCAACCAGATTTTCTCTCTTAAGCATTTGAAGTAAGAGGCTTGGAGAATGGACCTGTGAGACCCCTTTGGGGTGGCTCTGCCCTGCTGATCAACTGTGGGAAATCAGTCTGCAGGGAGAGAGGACAGAAGCAAGGTGCAGGAAAAAGGGAGCCACAGATATGCGATTCTGTAGTGCAGTGCTTCATTCTGAAGCTTAAAAGGCAAAAGGACTCAAGTGGATGGGGGCTTCTAACAGATCTGGAACAAGTCTCTTGACTCCTCTTTCCCTACCTCCCCTTCCTGCCATGATGTCTGAAATTTCTAGAATCTAACTCCTTCCTATTGAAAGAGCACAATGTTTCCATGATGTCAGTGTTAATTTCAGATTTATTACTTAGGAAACAGACAAGATAGTTAACCTCTACCCCAGAGGATGACATTAACTTAGCGTAGCACAACAGGAAAACAGTCTATTCACCAGCAAGAGGAAGAGGCTAGCAGCAGGGCATCGCTGCTGGGGATTAGATCAGACATGGGGCATGCTGTTTGCAGTTCTGAGGAAGAAGTGAGGCATTTGAGGGTAAGGAATTGAGAAATAGGGGGATGGAGAAATACTAAGAAGGGTGACACTTTGATCCACGAGGATTGAGAAAACCAACGTTAAGAAATGTCAAATTTGTCTGATAAGTAAGTAGAGGAGACTAGACACAGGGTCTGAAATTAGACAGATAGTCCTTTAATTTTCATGCACATGACTCACCAATGCAAGATCCTTACCCACTCTTGGGTAAGGTGAGCTGCTGGCTCATCTTATCAATGAGGGTATTACCAGCATTCACCGCATGGGTTGAAATTATTAGCATTCTGTGAAATAATATTGGTAAATGCCCAGCATCTATCAAGATCCTATTTAATACTTGTTTTTGTTAATTATTTGTAATAGCTTAGATTGGTAACCGTGAGAACTGAGTTTCTACAATGAAAGAAAGTAGAGTCCAGAGGTGTGTGGACTCTTGGTGGAGTGGGAGGAGGATGTTGATACTGTTGGAATTAATTTCTTATGAAGAGTATGTAATACAACGGAGGTACTTGATGAATGTTTTTTTGTTTTGTTTTGCTTTGTTTTCGGGTTTTTTTGAGACAGGATCTCACTGTATTGCCCAGGCTGGAGTACAGTGACATGATCCTAGTTCACTGCAGGCTCGACCTCCCAGGCGCAAGTGATTCACCCTCCATAGTTTCCCAAATAGCTGGGACTGCAGGTGCACACCACTATGCCCAGCCAATTTTGTCAATTTTTTTTCGCAGGCTGGTCTTGAGCTCCTGGGCTCAAGCCATCCTGTCTCCTGGGCTTCCCCAGGTGTTGGGATTACAGGTGTGAGTCACTGCACCCCGCATGAATATTTATTGAATAAGGAAATAAAGTTACCTGAAAATCAGAGTTTCTATTTCTTCTATAAATTGTCCTTCACATACTCTTTATCATGTACCAGAATAATTTATAGCATATTTCTGCATGGGTTCTTTCTTTCCCCAAAATGTGGTCATGTAGGAATAACGTGTGGGTACCACTGCTTCTGATGCCTTCTTACCTGGTGTCCTGAATGGTGGAAACGTCTTTATTGAGGGAGGAAAGTTTGCTTCTCAAAATCCACAGAATTTGGAAGTAGAACACCAGGTTTATCTGTGGAAACCGCATGAAAAAAATGACTTGGAATTTTCATTTGGAGCCATTTTATATAATCTAATTTGAGGATGACCTAAGAATCTTTTCCCAACAGGCACAGGTTTTATAAAGATGGTATGCATACATGTTCTGCTCTATTATGTGCAACACACAGCAAATACCCTGTAGTTGCATTTGGTGCTTGACTAGGGTGACTATACAACTTATCATTCAAACCAGGCCACTTTGAAAGTGGAAGGGTGCTGTTAATGCCTCTACCAGGGAACAGGTGTTATCAGAAAGTCCTGGCAAACAGGAAACCATGTCACCCTGTGTAGAGACACCAACAGTTAAATATATGTTGAATGAATGAATACAGCATTTTGAAAAGAAGTCCCAGGAGAGGTGATATTATTACATCAAAGCAACAAGTGAGCCAGGAGAAATCCAAGGAAAGAAAAGTGAAGACAGTACTTTCAGGAAGAGGGGTTGATCACATTAGGCTGTATTTCCTATCTTATATCCCCTTTCACAGATAAGAAACCCATTTTGCATGCTTGGTCAACCCAAGGAGGGCACACCCATAAATAAGTATCACCTACCAAAATAATGACTGCCACTGGCCCCATGAAGCTCCAGATGAATCCTTTATCAAGCTTGAGCCAGCAGCTGTTGAGAGAGAAGCATTAGCTGCCTCTTCCTTGGGAGAAGGCAGAGAGCTTGAATGCCGGTGCAAGATCTGAACAGGGCCAGGAGTTGCTTGACTCAGAATTCTGAATTTTAGATGGAATCAGATGTGGGCCCTCATCTGACACAGATATACGCTCTGAGGCTGGGTTTTCTCAAGGCTATAGTAGGAATGATCAAAGTACTGGAAAGATTAAATGATTACTGTAGCTGTACACTGAGGCTTGAAGCTGGGGAATGCCAGTTCTGTGGCTTCGTTGTTCTCTTAAATGGTGCTCGCCATTCTAGGTCTTTTGCCTCCTTTATCTAAACTTCAGAATCAGTTTGTCAATAGCCACAAAATAATTTTCTGGGATTTTGATTTGGAAGGTGTTGGATCTGTAGATCAAGTTGGGAAGAGCTGATATCTTGACAACATTGAGTTGTCTTATCCGTGAACATAGACTTTCTCTTTATTTGGAAATCCTTTGATTTGTTTTTTCATCAGAGGATTTTGTCATTGCTTTCATATAGAATTTGTAGGAAAGATTAAATAAGATAATGTGCTTGAAGTTTTTGAATAGAGTTCCTAGCAGTGAATTAACGGTAATAAATATAGTTAGCAGGTCAATAATGATTGCTTTAATGAGCAAGAGAGTAAAAACAATAAATTTAACTACAGCTACAAAAACCAACTCTAATTAAGCATATTCCATGCACCAAGTACTCTGTTGTCCAAATAGTTTGTATTCTTTTTTGGCTTATGATAGCAAAGGTAGTATAACTTTATTTTACTTTTTTGAGATGGAGTCTCACTCTGTCACCCAGGCTGGAGTGCAGTGGCATGGTCTCAGCTCACTGCAACCTCTGCCTCCTGTGTTCAAGCGAGTCTCCTGCCTCAGCCTCCTGAGTAGCTGGGATCACAGGTGTGTGCCACCATACCCAGCTAATTTATGTATTTTTAGTAAAAACAGGGTTTCACCATGTCGGTCAGGCTGATGTCGAACTCCTGACCCCGTGATCCGCCCACCTCAGCCTCTGAAAGTGCTAAGATCACAGGTGTGAGCCACCATGCCGGGCCCAGATAACTTTTTTTAAAGGGAACCCGACAGCCTGACTCCAACTTTCAGTAGGCAGAAAAGCTTCCAAACTTAAGTTCTATTCCAAGGGTTGCCAACTATGGCCCATGGGTCAGATCCATACCACCACTTGCTTTCATAAGTTTTACTGAAAGACAATCATACTCATTCATTTATGAGTCAACAATGCTGCTTTCACACTACATGGGCAACCTTGACTAGTCACCTCAGCCACCCCGTGGCCTGCAAAGCCAAACATATTTACTATCTGGCCCTTTATCAAAAATGTTGGTCAACTCCTCTACTATTTTATCTCCAGCATTCTGGCAGGATGTAGAGTTGAAGCTGGAAACAAAGCATCTCTTTGACTTTAAGAGGGATAACATTGGGAGGCCAAGACAGGAGGATCACCTGAGATCAGGAGTTCAAGACCAGCCTGGCCAACATGGTGAAACCCTGTCTCTACTAAAAAATACAAAAATTAGCTGGGCATGATGGCAGGTTCCTGTAATTTCAGCTACTCGGGAGGCTGACAGGGGAGAATCGCTTGAACCCAGGAGACATGGTTGCAGTGAGCCGAGATCATACCACTGCACTCCAGCCTGGGCAGCTGAGCCAGACTCCGTCTCAAAAAACAAAACAAAACAAAAAAAAAGAGGGACAACAGCATCAGATACTATGTTTTAGTGTATGTACAACCTACTTCCACCCAAGCAACATTAACAAAATATTAATTTCTTCAACTAACTGTTGTGTGTTGAGTTTTGCAAGCTTCTTTAGTGAAGCAGTAAAACATGGCTATTCAGAGTATGGCCTTGACAATTCTGACTTACTTGCCTTCCAGCTCTGACCTTGGGAAAGTTTATGAAATGCACTCAGACCCAGGTGTCCTATGCATAAGAAAATAAACTGCTGGCAGGGTGCAGTGGCTCACACCTGTAATCTCAGCACTTTGAGAAGCCAAGGCAGACAGATCACAAGGTTAGGAGATTGAGACCATCCTGGCTAACACGGTGAAACTCACATCTCTACTAAAAATACTGAAAAATTAGGTGGGCACGGTGGCACCTGCCTGAATTCCCAGCTACTCAGGAGGCTAAGGCAGGAGAATCACTTGAACTTTGGAGGTAAAGGGTACAGTGAGCCGAGATCACGCCATTGTACTCCAGCCTGGTGACAGAGCAAGACTGTCTCAAAAAAAGAAAAAGAAAAGAAACTGCTGACTTCATAGAGTCATGGTGAGAATGGCATGAGCTACTTACTGCATAGAGGAAGCACTATTTCTCATACATCATAGGCCTTTGATAGTTTTAATAATGGTGTTTTTCTTTACATCTTGGATACTCTCAGCCCATTACACCTACTCTTTCAGAATCCAGCAGAACATGTAGCCCATGAGTTCTTAATGTGGGGTTCTGAATTTTCTTTTATTTTTTTTGAGATGGCGTTTCATTCTTGTTGCTCAGGCTGGAGTGCAATGATTCGATCTTAGCTCGCTGCAACCTCCGCCTCCTGGGCTCAAGCGATTCTCCTGCATCAGCCTCCCAAGTAGCTGGGAGTACAGGCATGCACCACCATGCCCAGCTAATTATTTGTATTTTTAGTAGAGAAGGTGTTTCACCATGTTGGCCAGGCTGATCTCGAACTCCTGACCTCGGGTGATCTGCTCACCTCGGCCTCTCAATGTTGTCCCTCTTAAAGAGATGCTTTGTTTCCAGCTTGAACCTCCACCTCCCAGGTGGAGGCGCCACAACCTGCGCCTCCTAGGCTCAAGCGATTCTCCTGCCTCAGCCTTCCAAAGTGCTGGGATTACAGATGTGAGCCACCGCGCCTGGCCTGAATTTGCTTTTCCTGTCTCTGAATTAACTGAAGTTTTATTCAAAATTTCTTGTATATGTACATTTGTCTGGAGAAAGGGGCTTTGACTTTCAATAAGATTCTCAAAGGGATCCAACCTTAAAGATGCTGAGAACCATTGTTCTAGGGATTTTCCAGAGAAAATAGAATTCAGGCTTAAGGAAGGACTGGTTTGAAGTATAATTGACAATTAAAAGATGGACTAAGGGCTGGGCGAGGCGGCTCATGCCTGTAACCTCAGCACTTTGGGAGGTCGAGGTGAGTGGATCACCTGAGGTCAGGAGTTCGAGACCAGCCTGACCAACATGATGAAACCCTGTCTCCACTAAAAATACAAAAATTAGCTGGCGTGGTGGTAGGCGCCTGTAATCCTGGCTACTTGGGAGGCTGAGGCAGGAGAATCACTTGAACCCAGGAGGTGGAGGTTGTGGTGAGCCGAGACCTCACCATTGCACTCCAGCCTGGGTAACAAGAGCAAAACTCTATTTAAAAAAAAAAAAACAGAAAAGGCGGACTAAGAAAACATTTTGATTTTAAGTCACATAGTAGCTGTGGGTATCACTACCACCTTCATAAAGACACAGACTGTGCTTACTGAGTAAATGTTCCATAATTCTTGGGTCCGACTATTGCAGACACAGCAATAATCACAGCCGGGATCCCGTAGCCTACAGGGTACATGAACCTCTTCTTGAATCTGCCCGTGCTGGTGTAGTTGGCTACCCTGAGGTTCCTGACAGTGAGGAAGAGGTGCAGCCCTTCCAGGAGCATCCAGGTGAAGGAAGCCAGGTAGAGGAAGTGCAGCAGCCCTGCAATCATGGAGCACAGCACCTGGAAGGGACAGAAGAGTTAGGGGTGTGCAGCAGGTGTGGTCTGTACGTGATTATATGCTCAGCACTTAGCATGTCATGGATGCTGCCTGGAATTTCAATTTGAGCACCTGTGACATTTTGCCTGGGAGCTACACTTTCTCTGAGGACTTCTAGCTATTGAAGTTTGTTTACATCATGCACAGAGCAGGGTAGAAACCCAAGGAATAGATGTCGTGGAAACAGCCCCCAAATGTATAATGGACAAAAATTGGTAGAATCTAGTAATATCTAAGACATGTGCTCTACACTGCCCCCTGGAGCTCCTTGGTGGAATTGAGCTCCAAATGTCCATAGTGGAAACTGTCTTAAATTAAAGCACATCTATTGGCTAGGCATAGTAGCTCACACCTGTAATCCCCAGCACTTTGGGAGCCAAGGCGGGTGGATCATGAAGTCAGGAGTTTGAGACCAGCCTGACCAACATGGCGAAGCTCCATCTCTACTAAAAATACAAAAAAATTAGCTGGGCATTGTGGCGCTTGCCTGTAATCCCAGCTACTCTGGAGGCTGAGGCAGGAGAATCGTTGAACCTGAGAGGTGGAGGTTGTAGTGAGCCGAAATTGTGCCACTGCACTCCAGCCTGGGTGACAGAGCAAGGCTCTGTCACAAATAATAGTAATAATAATAATAAAAATGTCTTAAAAAGAAACCCAAGGACTAGGTATCATGGGAACAACCTGCAAATGTATAATGGACAAAAACTGGTAGAATCTGCTAGTATCTAAGACAAGTGCTCTACACTGCCCCCTGGAGCTCCTCGATGGAATTGAGCGCCAAATGTCTGTCGTGGAAACTGTCTTAAATTAAAGTACATCTTTTGGCCAGGCACAGTGGCTCGCGCCTGTAATCCCCAGCATTTTGGGAGGCTGAAGTGGGTGGATCACCCAAGGTCAGGAGTTCGAGACCAGCCTGGCCAACATGGTGAAACCCCATCTCTACTAAAAATACAAAAATTAGCCAGGCGTACTGGTGTGCGCCTGTAATCTCAGCTACTTGGGAGGCTGAGGGAGGAGAATCACTTGAACCTGGGAGGCGGAAGTTGCAGCGAGCCAAGATCATGCCATTGCCTTCCAGCCTGGGCAAAACTCCATCTCAAAAAAAAATTCACGTGCTGATGTTCTAATCCCCAGTATCACAGAAGGTGACTGTACTTCAAAACAGGGCTCTTTAAGAGGTCATTAAGTTAAAATAAGGTCACATGTGTGGGCCCTAATCTGACACAAGTTATGTACACCTAAAAATAGGAGATTAGAGCACACACACACACAAAGGGATAGCCACAGAAAGACAAAGGAGGAGACCGCCATCAACAAGCCAAGGAGAGGAGCCTCGTAAAAAGCCAACCCTGCTGACATCTTGATCTTAGACCACGAGCCTCCAGAACTGTGAGAAGATTAATTTCCATGGTTTCAATCGCCCCATATGTGGTACCTTGTTATGGCCACCAGAGGAAATGGATATACTCTTATAGAAGTCATGCTTCATGATTTCTCATAATCCTCCAGATGTGTTCACAGACACAAAATTTCCCATTCCATGTGCATGATAAGGCTCCATTTCTCATTGTGATAAAATAATGAGGATGGGATTTACCCTCCCACATTAAACAATTAAAATAACATTGTATGACATTATGAGTTAAATTAAAGCACAGATATTGGAGAATAGGCATTGAATACTTGTGTTTATAGTGATCTCTAAAAGGAGAAAAAAATGAGGTAACTGTCTCAGGCCTTCTACTCACTATTTTAAGAGAGTCTATGGGTCATTGCTCAGGGAGAAGTAACCCCCCAAAAGTCCAGCAGTCTTGCTGAATTGAGGAAATAAAGTTCAAAGTATGAGGAGACAGCTGGGCGCGGTGGCTCACATCTGTAATCCCAGCACTTTGGGAGGCTATGTTGTGGGTGGATTGTCTGAGGTCAGGAGTTCAAGACCAGCCTGGTCAACATGAGGAAACCCCATCTCTACTAAAAATACAAAAATTAGCCAGGTGTGGTGGCAGGTGCCTTTAATCCCAGCTATTTGGGAGGCTGAGGCAAGAGAATCGTTTGAACCCAGGAGGCGGAGGTTGCAGTGAGCTGAGACTGTGCCATTGCACTCCAGCCTGGGCAACAAGAGCAAAACCCCATCTGAAAAAAAAAAAAAAAAGAATTTGTGAGACAAAATACCACAGGGTAGGAGGCTACAGAGGGGCTGGGGAGTGGGGAAGGGAGAGATTGGCAGAGGGTTTCTCATCAGTGTTTGAGTTCTTACCAGAAAATGCTTGCAAGGAGACTAACCAAAACTAGGAAAAGCCTCCTAAAAAGGAGTAGACAGAACAATCTTCTGAGTTCACACAGGACTGGAACTAGGGTGTTCCTATTCTCCAAATGGTTTGTTCCTATTACCCAATTTTACCTGAAGTTCTGTGCGTTAGGGGAGTCTAATACACAGATTACCTGTACGTTGGGGGAGATTTTCTGTAAACTGACTCTCTGTATGTTAGGGTAGACTCTCCTAACATCCAGAACTTAAGGTAAAATTATCAGGAAAGTCTTATACCATTAACAGGGGCAAACTACCCCTAGACTTAAGAACATTCGGTAACCACTCTGTGCAGTCTTAGAATCAAGACTTGAACGTATCAGACTATTTCCAAGTCACTTAATTATGTTCCCTCAAAAGCCTGAAAATGTTTAAAGAATTTTTTTTTTTTTTTGAGGAGTCTCACTCTGTCACCCGGAGTGGAGTGCAGTGGTGTGATCTCGGCTCACTGCAACCTCCACCTCCCGGGTTCAAACGATTCTCCTGCCTCAGCCTCCTGAGTAGCTGGGACTACAGGCACCCGCCACCATGCCCAGCTATTTTTGTGTGTGTGTATTTTTAGTAGAGACAGGGTTTCACTATGTTGGCCAGGCTGGTCTTGAACTCCTGACATCAGGTGATCTGCCTGCTTCAGCCTCCAAAAGTGCTGGGATTACAGGTGTGAGCCACCAAGCCCAGCCTAAAGTATTTTTTTTTTTAGAAAAAAGATACAACACTCATAATTTAAAATTCACCAAGAATGCATTCACACAATAACTAGCAGCCCTGCAATGAAGCAGGTAAATCCAATCAGGTAGTATACACACATCCTACTGTTGCTGTCTCTCCAGAAACCCCGCCTAATACAACCTCCTAACTACCAAATCCAGCAGTCTCTCTACTTGACACTTCAGTAGAAGCTGGTCTGCCGAGTTGGCACTTGCTGTCCTTTGATTTCCTGGACACTCATCTATCCGGGAATTCTCACCTGCTTATCTTTTACTGTTCTCGTATATCTCGTACATCTTCCTCCTCCCAATCTTTAGATGTTGGTCTTCCACTGAGCCTTAACTTTTTTTATTTTTATTTTTTTATTGCTCTCACCCAAGCTGGAGTACAGAGGCATGATCTTAGCTCACTGAAGTCTCTGCCTCCTGGGTTCAAGCGATTATTCTGCCTCACCCTCCTGATAGCTGGGATTACAGGTGCGCACCACCATGCCCAGCTAATGTTTATGTATTTTAGTGGAGACAGGGTTTCAACATGTTGGCCAGGACAGTCTCGATCTCCTGATATCATGATCTGCCTGCCTTGGCCTCCCAAAGTGCTGGGATTATAGGCGTGATCCACCGCGCCTGGAGCACAGAGCTTTATTCTTAATCCATTTTACACATCACTGATCATTATTTCTGTAGCTTGACATGTCTCTTTCAGGGAAAAAACTCCAGTATCCGTTTCTCCCGCTCCAGTCTCTCCTGAGCTCAAAATTCCTATTTCCAATTTTCTAAAGTATGTCTCAATTCCAGTGTCTGACCAGCACCTATAACTAACAGGTTTAAACCCGAATTCATTCTATGTCTAGCTGCAAGTCGGTTCCTCTTTCTCTAGCCTCGTTAATGACATCA
The DNA here is from genome assembly GCF_001604975.1 of Cebus imitator. Taxonomy (NCBI): domain Eukaryota; kingdom Metazoa; phylum Chordata; class Mammalia; order Primates; family Cebidae; genus Cebus; species Cebus imitator. The sequence goes on along the minus strand of NW_016107368.1, from coordinate 2,727,800 downwards.
CCATCCATCGACCCAACCTGCCAAATGGAAATCCTATAATTCATCTCCATTTCTGCTTTCTCGAACATGGGCCATTTCCACATCTCTCTGGGCCCCAAGTCTTACCCACTCCCCTTACAAGCATTTCTAAAACCTGGTCCACTTCCTCTAGCAGGTTCATATTTTTATTAACTCCAACTCAGACTATTCATAGTCACTATTCATTCTGCTGCTAGCTTCATCTCACTCCAGTTACCTTTACCTTCAACTTTTGTTGTCTTGAGAAGTGTTTTCTGTCATTCCTAGCCTGAAGTCCTTTCCACTGCTGCCTTTCCACAGGTTAGGAAATCTGTGGCTTTGAGGCAGTTCTGGCCCCATGTCTGTTTTTGTAAATAAAGTTTTATTAGCACATGGCCACACACATTCATTTACTTTTATCTGTGGCCATTTTTGCTTGTTTTCGAGACAAAGTCTCGCTCTGTTGCTCAGGCAGGCATGATCTCAGCTCACTGCAGCCTCCGCTTCCTGTGTTCAAGCAATTCTCCCGTGTCATCTTCCTATGTAGCTGAAATTACAGGCGTGCATTAGCATGTACAGCTAATTTTTGTATTTTTAGTGGAGACAAGGTTTCACTATGTTGGCCAGGCGGGTCCCAAACTGCTGACCTCAAGTGATCCACCTGCCTCAGCCTCCCAAAGTGTGGGATTACAGATGTGAACCACCATACCCAGCTTCTGTGGCTGTTTTCATGCTACAGTGGCAGAGTGGAGCAGCTGTATCAGCCTGCTGAAAATACTTACTGTCTGGCCTTTTATGGAAGACTTTTGTCAACCCAGAAAATCTAATCTTAGCTTTTCATATTCTGACTCCAGCACCCTATTCATCCATTCTCCAACATTCTCCCTTGCTTCCAGGAATGGACTTCATTTCGATTCCAGTTCAAACTGGAGTGGTAGTAGCTTCCTGGAGCATCGTGTTGCGAAAGATTGCAAAGCTTAGTGAGAAAGGGCCACAGTTGATTAGTGATGTCAGCACAGAGCTGAGAATGGAGTTAGGGCATTTTCACAATGTATTTACCATTCCTCCACAATGCCATGCTCATCAATGCTTCAGATCCTTCAGAGTCACGATTTCTCCTGCCTGGAATGCCTTTCCTTCTGTTCTTTGGCCAGTAAACTCTAATTTATCCTTTGAGAACCATCACAAAGATCTGCCCTATAAAGTTCACCCCCAAATCCCCAGTTACTTGTATAAGTGCATGAAGCTTCATCAATATGATACCCGAGCTAGAAAGAAATTATTTAGGCAGATAGTGAGGGCAACAGAGACCTCCTTGGAATTTCCTTTTTAACACAAAGCAGCCCCCAAATCATCTCTTTTCTAACAAAGAACAGCCTGAAAAATCGAGCTGCAGGCATAGATAAGCAAGCTGGAAGCTTTCATGAGTGAATGCCAGGAGCTGTCCCTATATAGAAAAGGGCTACCTGGAAGTCAGGCATGTTTTAACATGGGGGCTCCATCTTCCTTTTTATCTTCCTTTTTTTCTTTACTGTACCTTGTGTACAGTAAAGAAACAGGCATCAGGTGATCTGGATAATAAAAGATTAGAGTGGAGGTGACCAGATTTGTGCAGGCTATACAAATGGCATACCCGTTGCAACCAATCTTTTTTGCCCTATGTACATCAATCATCACTGCCTCAAACTTTTCTATAAAACTTCCTGCACTTCACTGAAGAAGCAGCAGCTTGTCTCTCTCTTTTTTTTTNTTTTGAGACAGAGTTTCACTCTTCTTGCCCAAGCTGGAGTGCAGTGGTGAAATCTTGGCTCACTGCAACCTCCACCTCCTGGGTTCAAGTGATTCTCCTCCTTCAGCCTCCCAAGTACCTGGGATTACAGGCATGCACCACCATGCCTGGCTAATTTTGTATTTTTAGTGGAGATGGGGTTTCTCTATATTGGTCAGGCTGGTCTCAAACTCCCGACTTCAGGTGATCTGCTTGTCTTGGCCTCCCAAAGTGCTGGGATTACAGGTGTGAGCCACCGCAAAATTATCCTCTTGTTCTTTTTTGTTGGATGTTTTGATTGTTCAAGTCGAAGATTTGGCAGTGCTGACCCTTTGTTAACAAGAGCCAACAGGACATACAGGATCCCTTTCCTCCCCTGCCTGCCTCTGCTGAAGCCACCACCAGCACCTCCTTGGCTGGATGCTAGGACTCCTCCCTGTGTAAAGACTCAGGATGACAGGGCAGCCTCCTTCTGTGGTTGCTGGTCTTGAGAACGTTGCAGTATCTTTTGGCTTTCCATGTCTCTAAAATGTTGAAAAACGGTTTGTCTTCTTCAGTGTTCAACAGATATCTCAGCCAAAAAACTCAAAAGCAACAGATGTTGGTGAGGACGTGAGGATGCAGAGAAATGGGAATAGTTACGCTCTGTTGGGAATGTAAGTTAGTTCAGCCACTGTGGAAAGCAGTCTGGAGATTTCTCAAAGCACTAAAGGTCGAATCACCCTTGAGTCCGGGTGCTCACACCTGTAATCCCAGCACTTTGGGAGGCTGAGGTGGGCGGATCAAGAGGTCGGGAGTTCGAGACCAGCCTGGTCAACATGATGAAACCCCATCTCTACTAAAAAAATACAAAAAAATTTAGCTGGGTATGGTGGCAGGTGCCTGTAATCCCAGCTACTCAGGAGGGTGAGTCAGGAGAATTGCTTGAACCCGGGAGGCAGAGGTTGCACTGAGCCAAGACCATGCCATTGCACTCCAGCCTAGAGGACAGAGCAAGACTCCATTTCAAAAAAAAAAAAAAACAAAACATCTTTCAACCCAGCAATCTCCTTCCTGGGTATCTACCAAAGTAAAAGACATCATTCTACCTAAAAGACATCTGCACCCAGCCGGACACCTTGGCTCATACCTGTAATCCCAGCACTTTGGGAGGCCAAGGCGGGCATATCACTTGAGGTTAGGAGTTTGAGACTATCCTGGCTAACATGGCGAAACTCCGTCTCTACTAAAAATACAAAAATTAGCCGGGCATAGTGGCAGGTGCCTGTAATCCCAGCTACTCAGGAGGCTGAGGCAGAAGAATCACTTGAACCCAGGAGGCAGAAGTTGCAGCGAACCAAGATCACACCACTGCACTCCAGCCTTGGTGACAGAACAAGACTCTGTCAGAAAAAAAAAGTAAAAGACATCTGCACCCATATGTTCATTGTAGCACTGTTCACAATAGCAAAGTCATGGAGTCAACCTCAGTGTCCATCAATGATGGGTTCGCTACAGAAAATGTGAAACACAGACATGATGGAATATTATACAGCTATAAAAAAGAATGAAATCGTGTCATTTTCAGTAACATAGATGTAGCTGGAGGCTATTATCCTATGTGAATTAAGGCAGAAACAGAAGACCAAATTCACATTCTTGTTTATAAGTGGTAGCTAAAAAAATGGGTACAGACAGACATAAAGATGAAAACAATGGGTGCTGGAGATTCCAAAAGTGGGAAGGGAAGGAGGAAGCCAAGGCTTCAAAAACCATCTACGTACTATGTTACTGTGGTACTATGTTCACTAGTTGGGTGATAGGTTCAATAGAAGACCAGACTCCAGCATTATGCAATATATCCATGTAACAAACCTGCACAGGTACCCCCTGGATCTAAAAAAAAAAAAAAGCCACACTGTGCTAATGCATACTCATCCACCTGATTGCCATTGAGATATTTTTCCACACTGCAGCCTTTGATAAAGCACAGAAGAGATCTGGCATGGCACCTCACGCCTGTAATCCCAGCAGTTTGGGAGGCTGAGGCTGCTGGATCACAGAGTCAGGAGTTCGAGACCAGCCTGGCCAACATGGTGAAACCCTGTCTCTACTAAAAATACAAAAATTAGCTGGGTGTGGTGGTGGTTGCCTGTAATCCCAGCTACTCTGGAATCTGAGGCAGGAGAATCATTTGAACTCGGGAGGTGGAGGCTGCAGTGAGCCGAGATCGTAGCAGTGCCACTCTAGCCTGGGTGACAGGGTGAGATTCCGTCTCAAAAAAAATATAATAAAAAAGGGCACAGAAGAACACAAGTGGCATAGTTGCTCCTTTACTGTAATTCTGCATATTAATAATCTTTTTCTGTAATTTATCACATGTTCCTAAGCTGTGCACTCTGTGGGGAAAGTAACTGAGGTAGTTCACCTAACAATGTATTCTGAGCACAATGCCTGACACACAGTAGGTATTTTGAGAATATCCATCAAATGAATAAATAAGAGGTAGGATTTTAGAGCATTATACAAGAGCGTATATTTACAAGATGACTAAGTCAGCTCCATCTTAACCACAATAATTTTTAGTTTTTAAAAACGTTACTTGAAAATGTTATTAGAGAAGTAATTAGTGCCTTCTGAGCACTTAACTAGGGGTGAACACTGATCAAATTGCTTTGTAAGTATTAACTCATACTATTATCTCAATATTCTGAGACAAACAAATTTTAAGGGTCAGATTTTAAACTTTGCAGTCGAATCTCTATTGCAACTACACCATTCTGCCATTGTAGCATAAAAGCAGCCACAGACAATATGTAAAGGAATAGATGTGGCTGTGTTTTAATAAAACTTTATTTACAAAACCAGAAGGCAGGCCAAACTTGGCCTGAGGACTGTGTCTTTCCAACCTCTGCCTATTTTCAAATGAAGTACCAAGATGTTAAAATCTGGCCCCCAAATCGCACAGCTAGTAAAAAATATAATTGGATTTGAACCTAAACTAGCTCCAGAAAATGTACTTAACCATAAAACTATACTGTTTCTCTCAGGGAAAAACAAACAAAAGTGCTTTTGTAACCTTCTAGCTGTGTGATCATAGTGTTTTAGGGTTAACAAGAGACTTACAGAACCTTCTAGCTTTAAATCTTCCTGGATAATATGATGGCCATGATCATGATAAAGATAAAACTGAGTGATTAATCCAAAATCTTCTATACGTTTTATCTTGCTAAGTTCTAACTAAATCCTATGACTAGGCCCCTGTTTGGAGAGGAAGTTTGAAAAGGGGAAGCCACAAGAGATCTATTGTAAAACATGGTGATCATAGTTACATGCTAACAATGTATGTATTAAAAACTGCTAAAAGAATAGGCGTTAGTGTTCTCACCACACACACAAAAATAATAAGACTGAGTATGTGAGATAATGCAAATGTTAATTAGATCAATTGAGCCAGTGTACAACATATACATATTTCAAAACATGCTGTACAGAGAAAAAAACATATATATAAAATTTGTATTTTTCAGCCTTAAAAATCAATTTAAATAAAAGAGGAAGTCACTTCAACAAGGTCTTACAGCAACTAAGATGAAGAGTCGAGATTCAAGTGAAGATCAGTGCAGCAAACCCACTGCCCATCAAAAATTCAAGCTGCTTTCGTACCCTCAAATCCAGAGTATAGATTTGTCACTAGGAAGTGGCTTCCCAGCCAGAGACTACATTTCCCAACTACCCTTGCAGTTATGTGTAATCATGTGACCGAGTCCTAGCCATTAGAGTGTGAGGGGAAGTGATATGTACCACTTGTTGGTGTGGCCCATATTAACCTCCCCTCGTGAGACTCAGCCATGCTTTTCCCCCTCCCGGTTGGCTGAAATGTGGACACCAGGATGACCTTGGAAGCTGTGTATGGAAAATGAAAGAGCTTCCCTCAGCCTGAGGGTGCAGGATGACACTCTTCAGACCTGTTTGCTCACCTGCTACTGATACATAAGGAAAAAAAATAACTCCTAGTGTAGCAAGCCTGTGGCATTCTGAAGTTGATTCTAACAACCACTAATGTTACCATTTTTTTTTGTTTGTTTGTTTTTTGAGACAGAGTCTAGCTCTGTCGCCAGGCTAGAGTGCAGTGGTGTGATCTCGGCTCACTACAACCTCCCTCTTGGGTTCAAGCAATTCTCCTGCCTCAGCCTTCCAAGTAGCTGGGACTGCAGGCACACAACACCACGCCCAGCTAATTTTTGTGTTTTTGGTAGAGATGGGGTTTCACCATGTTGGCCAGGATGGTCTGAATCTCTTGACCTCGTGATCTGCCTTCCTCAGCCTCCCAAAGTGCTGGGATGACAGGCATGAGCCACCGCCCCTGGCCATATTACTGTATTTAATACCATCAGCCTGACACCCAATCACTTTGCTACATGCCCCCTCAGAATGTGAGGGTCTTATTCCAACTTATATAGAACAAGTGAAATGGAGCTCATACTTTTTTCCTCTCTACATGGCTGGATTCATTAAGACAATGAGGTAATTTGGGTAAATTACCTACCTCAGGCTCAGTTCTGTTGATGCCTGTCAGGAACAGGAGGTGAGCCAGGAAGAGGCAGAGGGAGAGCTGTAGGTGGAGGGAGGTGCTGGTGTTCTGGATGGGCCGGCAGAGGAGGAAGGTGAGGATGGCCAGGAAGAGGCACAACAGAGAGATGGCCAGCCCCACCTGGGTAATCACAGTCAGCACCGCATCCTCCTGCAAGACATCAAAGGAGGAATCCATTATAGTGTCCAATGGTGGTGTTAGATTTCCAAGATAGTGTCAGATGGGTTTCCTAGTTCAGTCCCTGAAACAATTGACTTTACCTCTCTGAGACTTAGTGTTCTCATCTTCAAAATGCAGTTAGTGATAACACTTACTACACAGGAATGTTAAAAACCAAAACAACCAGACCAGTGCTGGATACAGCTTTCAACAAATGACTAGTGGGAATTGGTATATAAATACCCCAGCTTCCTTGCTGCTCAGCTAGAATGACCCAGAGATGTGAGCTCTGTACTGACCTACGGTGCTAACTGGCTTGATAATGCTCTCTGCACTGACATCTGTCTTAACTCCCATCTCATTGTCCCAGTCCCCTACTAGTGTTTCCTGTAATCCCTTCTCAGATAAGCTACTACCACTTGACTCCTTGTCTTAGAATCGTTTTTCTTTTTTTACATGGAGTCTTAAGCTGTTACCCAGGCTGGAGTACAGTGGCGCGGTCTCTGCTCACTGCAACCTCTGCCTTCTGGGCTCACCCAATTCTCCTCCCTCAGCCTCCTGAGTGGCTGGGATTACAAGTGTGTGCCACCATGCCTAGCTAATTTTTATGTTTTTTAGTAGAGGTGGGGTTTCATCATGTTGGCCAGGCTAGTCTTAAACTCCTGACCTCAAACGATCCCCCGCCTCAGCCTTCCAAAGTGCTGGGATGACAGGCGTAAGGCACCATGCCCAGCCTTTAGAATCTGTTTGTAAGAAATGCAGAGGATGACTCCCAGCTTCCTGGACATACACAGGTTCACAGGAATGAATCTTGGTACCTTGGGGGCAAGGGCCAGGAGAACAGCAAAGCTGGATAGGTGGAAGCACTTGCACTTGGTATAAGAATTGTTGCTGTGCACATGAGAGCAGCCTTCTCTCGACCAGCTGCCTCCCTCTGATCCCTCCCAGGAGACGCAGATATGTTTTGTTCTCTCGTCACCAGGCTGGAAAGAGAATAGCATGAAAGTGGGACTCTTCCTGGTTTGATTTTTTTAATTTTCTTTTATTTTGAGACAGAGTCTCGCTCTGTCGCCCAGACTTGAGTGCAGTGGTGCGATCTCAGCTCACTGCAACCTCCGGCTCCTAGGTACAAGCGATTCTCCTGCCTCAGCCTCCCAAGTAACTGGGATTACAGGCACCCACCACCACGCCTAATTTTTTTTTTTTTTTTTTTGAGTTGGAGTTTCGCTCTTGTTGCCCAGGCTGGAGTACAATGGCACAATCTTGGCTCACCACAACCTCCGCCACCCGGGTTCAAGTGATTCTCCTGCCTCAGCCTCCCCGAGTAGCTGGGATTACAGTCATGTGCCACCATGCTGGGCTAATTTTTTGTATTTTTAGTAGAAATGGGGGTTTCTCCATGTTTGTGAAGTTGGTCTTGAACTCTTGACCTCAGGTGATCCGTCTGTCTCAGCCTCCCAAAGTGCTGGGATTACAGGTGTGAGCCACCACGCCTGCCCTCCTGATTTTATTTTATTTTATTTAGACAGAGAATTTTTGCATTTTTAGTAGAGGTGGGGTATCACCGCGTTAACCAGGCTGGTCTTAAACGTCTGACCTCAGGTGACCCGCCCACCTCAGCCTCTCAAAGGGCTGGGATTACAGGTGTAAGCCAATGTGCCCAGCCTATTATTTCAACTTTATGGGTTAATCACAATGCACAGTGTTGGAAACTGGATTGGAAATACACTTGTAGGGGAAGAGATTCACATCACCACACCTGCAGTGGGTACATTCTTCATCTATTCTGCCCTTCTCTGGTCAGCTTTGTGCCCTAGGATTGACCCTCTGAATGGCTTCAGCAGCTTCCTTGATATTTATAGAACCAAAGAGAGACACTGGTGAGACTCATTGGGTGAGAGAAGAGAGAGAAATAAAGTATTTCTTCCCTGTGCCCTTTCTGCTTTAAGCTGTCTCTGTCTTCTACAGAGCCATCCCTCATTCCTGCCTCCAGCTTCCACTGAGCTCAATAAAACTTCTCCTACATTGCCTTTTGGCTTTAACGTGAGAATGGCATCTCACCCTGGCAATCTTTGGATGCTGCAACATTTCATTTCTTCCCAAGATTTATTGAAGTGTGACTGACACAAAAAAAATTAAAAGTTTTGATAGATGTATAAATTATAAAATGGTTACCACAATTAAGCTAACACATCCAGCAGCTCACATAGTTTGTGTGTGGTGAATTTACTTGACATGCACTCTGTCAGCAGACCTCAAGTATACCATACATTATTATCACTAAGTGTAGATACATTAAGTGTGGTATATTAGGCTGAGCACGGTGGCCCACACCTGTAATCCTAGCACTTTGGGAGGCTGAGGCGGGGAGATCACCTGAGATTAGGAGTTTGAGACCAGCCTGGCCAACATGGTGAAGCCCTGTCTCTACTAAAAATACAAAAATTATCTGGGGGTGGTGGCAGGTGCTTGTAATCATAGCTGCTTGTGGGGTGAGGCAGGAGAATTGCTTGAACCCAGGAGGTGGAGGTTGCAGTGAGCTGAGATCGTGCCAGTGCGCTTAAGCCTGGGCAACAAGAGTGAAACTTCATTTCAAATAATTTTTTTTTTAAGTGTGAGACATCAGGTCACCAGAACTTATCCATCTTATAACTTAAAGCGTATAACTTTTACCAAATATGTCCACATTCTCCCGGTGCCCCAGCTCCTGGTGAACCATTCTACTCTCTATTACTATGAGTTCAAGTTTTTATTTCTTAGATTCCAGCTATAAATAAGATAATGAAGGATTTCCTTTTTATGTTTGGCTAAGTTCAATTAGGGAAATTGTTCTTCAGGTTTACCCATGTTGTTACAAGGGGCAGGATTTTCTTCTTTTTTGAGGCTGAATAATATTCCAGTATATATATAACATTTTCTTGGCCAGGTGCAGTGGGTCATGCCTGTAATCCCAGCACTTTGGGAGGCCGAGGAGAGCAGATCACCTGAGGTCAGGAGTTCAAGACCAGCCTGGCCAACATGATGAAACCCTGTCTCTGCAAAAATTAGCCAGGCATGACGGCAGGTGCCTATAATACCAGCTACTCAGGAGGCTGGGGTGGGAGGATTGCTTGAACCCAGGAGGCAGAGATTGCAGTGAGCTGAGACTGCACCATTGCACTCCAGCCTGGGCAACACAGCAAGACTCTGTCTCAAAAAAAAAAAAAAAAATTGGCCAGGTGTGGTGGCTCACGCCTGTAATCCCAGCACTTTGGGAGCCTGAGGCAGACGGATTACCAGTGGTCAGGAGTTTAAGACCAGCGTGGCCAACATGGTGAAACCCTGTCTCTACTAAAAATACAATAATTAGCCGGGCGTGGTGGCACATGCCTGTAATCCCAGCTGAGGCAGGAGAATCGCTTGAGCCCAGGACACAGAGGTTGAAGTGAGCCGAGATAGTGCCACTACACTCCAGCCTGACTGACAGAGCGAGACTCTGTCTCAGAAAAAGAAAATCTTTATTTGTTGACAGATACTTAAGCTGTTTGCATATCTCAGCGATTGTTACCAATGCTGCAGTAAACAAGGGAATGGGAAGGCAGTTGTCTCTCTGAGATCCTGATTTCAATTATTTTGGCCATATACCCAGAAGTGAGATTTCTGGAGCATACGACAATACCCAGAAGTGGGTGAAACATTGTGCCATGAGGGTAAAACCCAGCCTGCCACCTGCTTTTGTAAATAAAGTTTTATTGACGCACAGCCACACTGCTTCACTGACACATCATCAATGGCTGCTTTCACACTCTGATGGCAGAGTTGAGTGGTTATGATGAAGATCATCAAGAACAAAAAACCTAGCATATTTACTCTCTGGACCTTGTAGAGAACAAGTTTGCCAGTCTGTGGGAAAGAACAAGACTGGGTGACTCCTTTAAAAAGGGTGTTCATAAACGCTTCTCAAGGGAGTGTTCAAGGTAATCTGACACCATTGAGTGTTACCTTTTCAGACCATCACATGAAAATGGGATGAATCAGATAATTCTGCTGGAACATATAATTCTGTTTATAGCTTTTTGAGAGGCGTCTATACTGTTTTCTGTAACGGCTGTGCCAGATTACATTTTCACCAGCAGATCTATAAGGGTTTCTTTTTTACTGCCACATACTGATATTTTAAGTTTTTGAAAATAGCCATCCTCACCATGGTGAAGCAAAATCTCATTGAAGACACCTCAGCATTTCTTGTCTGCTCTCTTACTTCTGAATTCTGTTTCCTACTTGGGAAACTGATCATACCTGCTCACGCTTTAAGGTACTGCACAGAGAACCGGCTCTGGGTTTTTCCTCACCTGATGATGCTGAAAAGTCAGGAACACGGGTTCAGACAGGTAAACTTTTTCCTTCAAACCAATGGTGCCACTCACAACACGAGAGTTCAGTTTTACTTCCTCCATCCCTTTTCTTTTACTAAAAAAGGATGCATCCAGAATATTCCCAAGAGACTGATACGTGATAAGGGCAACTGCTGTGCTCTCTGAGAAAATGGAAGAGAAATACTGTTAGTGGCTATCCATAGTTCAGGGAGAAGGTACAGTAGTGTCTAATGTGAGGGTCGTAAGGCAGGCAATGAATGGTTAAAACTGCCCTTGGAAATCCCTTAAATGCCATTCAATACACTGTGTGGCTTGGGGTGCCGCATTTTCATCTGCATAATACGTATTGTAATGCCCCACACATTATAAGAGGCATATGTGCAAAATATGCTCCTCAGTGAGTCCTAAAAATATATCCTAGCCCTTGAGTATTACAACCAGAGCCGTGAGGCAAGATGTTTGTCCTCAGAAGGGCAGGTGGAGCGCAGGCAGGCTAAGAAATCCACAGTCTCAGCCGAGCGCAGTGGCTCACGCCTGTAATCCCAGCACTTTGGGAGGCTGAGGCGGATGCATCATCTGAGGTCAGGAGTTCGAGACTAGCCTGGCCAGCATGGTGAAGCCCTGTCTCTACTGAAAATACAAAAATTAGCCGGGCATGGTGGTGGGCATCTGTAATCCCAGCTACTCAGGAGGCTGAGGCAGGAGAATCACTTGAAACCGGGAGGCAGAGGTTGCAGTGAGTCAAGGTCACACCACTGCACTCCAGCCTGGGCAACAGAGTGAGACTCTATCTCAGCAAACAACAAAAAAAGAAAACCACATTGTCTCAGCCTTTGCCCTCAAGCCTACTCTAGTGTATCTAATTTAGTGGAAAGGTGTACAGAATGACCCACTGTATTTAATTAATTCACTCATTTCTCTCTCCCTCTCTTTCATCTTATCACCCTTCCTCTCCCTCTCTTTCTTTTCCTTCCTCCCTTTTCATGAAGGCACAGTTTAATTTATAGAGGTACAGGCCAGGCATGGTGGCTCACACCTATAATCCCAGAACTTTGGGAGGCTGAGGCAGGTGGATCATCTGAAGTCAGGAGTTCGAGACCAGCCTGGCCAACATAGTGAAACCCTGTCTCTACTAAAATTATAAAAAATTCGCTGGTATGGTGGCACGCATTTGTAATCCCAGCTACTTGGGAGGCTCTGTGTATGAGGCAGGAGAATTTCTGGAACCCAGGTGGCGGAGGTTGAAGTGACTTGAGATGGCACTACTGCACTCCAGCCTGGGAGACAGAGTGAGAATCCGACTCAAAAAAAAAAAAAAAAAAAAATCATAGAGGCTCAATGCAAACAGGATGCCCTGTAGGGTGATGGGAGTGTTTCCAAAATTGCAGTTATCCACATGCTACCATCCCATTTTTGGCCAAAGCTGCTTCTCATCTGTATTTCTATTTGCTCCATCTAAAATATCAACTCATTTTTAGATCTCTTCCCTCCCTTTCCCTACTGTACAGCTCACAGTAAGGAGTGAAGATTAAGGAATAGCCAGGAATTTTTTGAAAGAAATGCAGCAGATACTTCATTTTCAAGGTAACCAGGTTTTTCTCTTTGAAATAGTTTATATACATACCTTCATTTATCTTTCATGGAAATATTTATCCTGTACTGTGAGCCAGACATTCTAGGAATTATTATACAGCATTGAACAAAATGAACAAAACCCCTGCCATCAGAGAGTTGATGTTGTAGTGAGAGAGATGGGCAACCAATAAATAAATAAATTAGAAAAACTACATAGAGCAGGAGCTTTGCAGAGACTTCAGATGATGAGATGAAGCAGGGGTGAAACACTATGCCATGTGGGTAAACCTGGCCTGCCACCTGCTTTTGTCAGTAAAGTTTTATTGACACACAGCCACACTCCTTCACTGACACATCATCAATGGCTGCTTTCACACTCTGATGGCAGAGTTCAGTAGTTACGACAAAGATCATCAGGAATAAAAAGCCTAACATATTTACTCTCTAGACCTTGTAGAGAACAAGTTTGCCAGTCTGTGGGAAAGAACAAGACTGGGTGACTCCTTTAAAAACGATGTTCATAAACACTTCTCACGGGAGTGTTCAAGGCAATCTGACACCACTGAGCGTCACATGGAAACAGGGCATGCATCAGCCAGTCTCCCCCCTCCTTTTTTTTTTTTGGAAAGAGAGTCTCGTTCTGTCACCCAAGCTGGAGTGTAGTGGTGTGATCTTGACTCACTGCAACCTCCACCTTCTGGGTTCAAGTAATTCTCCTCCTTCAGCCTCCCAAGTAGCTGGGATTACAGGCATGCACCACCCCTGCCCAGCTAATTTTTGTATTTTTAGTAGAGACGGAGTTTCACCATGTCATCCAGGCTGGTCTCAAACCCCTGACCTCATGATCCACCTGCCTCACCCTACCAAAGTGCTGGGATTACAGGCATGAGCCACCATGCCTGGCCCAGCCAGTCCCTTTTAAGGAGGCATTTCAAGGAATCCCTTTGCAACCTCTGTGTATGCCACAAAGTACATACCCCACATGACAGCTTGACTTCTCCCTGCAAAATGCCTGGTTAGTGGTCAAGGAAGAGCTTTTTATTCCACCATGTAGAATCTCCCTACCTTGAAAGCTTTGTGAATTCCCACCCCAGGGTTTAATCACTTAGAAATAAAACAATGATGCATATAATATGGAGTCAAAAGAGTTCATCGGAGACATGGTACCTCTTAGGGTTCCTTTGAAAGCATCAGCACAGTTGATATCCATGGTGTTATTTCCAGCTTCCAGAAAAGTGTTCTTTCTTGTCTCATTGCACCTCTTGGTTTCAAAGACTGGAAACATTAAGAAAGTCAGTCCTGTTCTTAATTTTCATGCCTAAATAATTTGCTGAAGAACTCCCTTCTCTGGAAGACCCCCTATTGGTGATTCCATCTCCCCTCTGCAAGGTTGGCCACACGGTGCTTTTTCCCCATCTTTGGCTGGTAAAAATAAAGTGGCCAAAATGGCCTTAGCAACACACTGGCCACAATCCAAGAGAAGAGAGGAGAAGGGCATGCTTCCCAGAACTGGTACTCTGATGGGCAAGCTAAGCAGTTTTCACAGGACACTTAATGGTACTGGAGTGCCTGGTTACGGGGGAATGCAGTCTTTATAAGCAAGAGTAGCTAAGCATTTAAAAGCTTTCAAAAAAAAAAAAAAAAGCCACTAGGAACAGAACTTCTGTATTTGGGATGAATCCCTTTAGTAAACTATTCATCAAACCTGTAAACACAAGATCTGATCATTTTGTGAGGTCAACCTCAACATTTTGGGGTATACAGAGTTTGTCTCTGGACAAATAAGAAAACTCTCTTGGGGCTATGACAGACTGCTTATTACCTGTGATCACCATTTACCTATTCTTTCTTTGGGTCTAGAACTACCAAATTTAAGCTGAAGACAAGCCATTTTTCAGCTTCCCTTGCAGCTAGGTGGAGCCATGCAATTCTTTTTAGGCCAGTGGATCAAAGAACAGAATGGCATGTGCTAAAGGAAGCAGGCATCCTTTCAACTTCTCTTTTCCCCTTTGCATTGGCTGGTAAAAGGATGTGTTAGCTCTCTTGTAACACAAGGTGAAGGTGAGTGTTGAAGACAGCAGAGCATAGAGCTGCCATGGAACTGCTACATCAGCCCTGACTCACTTATGCTCAAACTATTCAAGAAATAGGGGTTAAGCCACTGTTTGCCATGGTTATACCACCAGATTTGGTATGTTAATTCAGACACTAAGTTCCCAGGGAACATTTGCCAAAATAGACTATCAATCAAGTCCCAATGAATTAAAAGGATTGAAATCCTACATAGTATGTGCTCAGTCAACTCATCAAAGAGAGTATATATCACAACTATTTTTTTCCTGGTAAGCAAGTCTGGTTTAACACATGCAAATCAATCAGTGGGATTCATCACATTAACAGAATGAAAAATAAAAACCATCTCAATTGATGATAACATGATCATCTCAATTGAGGTAGAAAAAGCATTTGACAAAGTTCAACATCCTTTCTTGATTAAAACTCACAATAAATTAAATGAGGCCATTAACACAGGAAACCTTTAAAAGCTGCAAATATTTTGATAATTAAACAGCACACTTCTAAATAATCCATGAATTAAATGATAAATCATGTAGAAAATGTTTTAATATTTTGATCTAAATGATAATGGAAGCCCAGTATATAAAAACTTGCAGAATGCAGCTAAAGCAGTGCTTAGAGGGAAATATATAGCTGTAATTTGTAGCTAAGTTTAAAGCTTTAAATTCATATGTTGGGAAAGGAGAATGGTTTAAAATTAGTAATCTATATTACCAAGTCAACAAGTTAGAAAATGCAAAGCAAGCTCGACCCAAAGAAAGTAAATGGAAAGAAATAATAAAGAACAAAAATCTGAGAAAAAGGCAATGGCATAATAATATAAATAATCAACAAAGTCAAATATTGGTCTTTTAGAATTAACAGATACAGAGGTCAGGAAGAAACCACAGTTCCTGATATAGAGTTCCTAAAAAGCTTACAGTTTCCTGAACAATAGGAACACTAGGAAAATCTCCTGTTCTGATATTTGGTCTTGGACTCAAGCTGCTGTGACATATAGCCCTTGAGATGGTTGTAATTTCCTGAGTGACAGGAGCATGTGACTCAACTCTTACTTCCTTTGTACTTTCTTGGTTATAGAAATACCTTTTATTCTAATGTGGTAACCCTTAGCTCCTGGATAGCCTCAGGTTGGGGGTGGTTGACAAGGAAAGCAATGGTGAGGTTGAAAGGTTGAAACTTTCAGTTTCACCCCCATTCCAGATACAGGAAGTGGAGGGGGGCTAAATATTGAGTTGGTATCAGTGGCCAATAATGTAACCAATCATGCCTAGTTAATAAAGCCTCCATGCACATCCAAAAGTTTCATTAAACTATCTAGGAAATTCTAGATAGCTTAACATGTATTGGTCCCCAGAGTGGCAACCCTAAAGAGAGCTTGGAAGCTCTGCACCTCTTCTCCCATACTTTGCCCTGTGCATGCATCTCTGTCATCTGGCTGTTCATCTGTTTCATTTATTTTATATATATATATATATATATATATATATATATATATATATATATATATGATTTTTTTTGAAATGAAGTCTCACTCTGTTGCCCAAGCTGGAATGCAGTAGTGCCATCTGGGCTCACTGCAACCTCTGCCTCCTGGGTTCAAGCGATTCTTCTGCCTCAGCCCCCTGGGTAGCTGGAGATACAGGCACTTACCACCATGTCCAGCTAATTTTTGTATTGTTTTTTTAAGTAGAGATGGGGTTTCACCATGTTGGCCAGGCTGGTCTTGACCTCCTGACCTCAGGTGATCCACTTGCTTTGGCCGCCCAAAGTGCTGGGATTACAAGCATGACCCACCATACCCAGCCCATTTATAATATATTTTTAATAAATGGATAAATGTAAGTTAAGTACTTTCCTGTGTTAAGTGAGTCACTCTAGCAAATTACTCAAACCCAAGGAAGGGGTTGTGGGACTCTAATGTGTAGCCTATCAGTCA
This sequence comes from Cebus imitator, assembly GCF_001604975.1. NCBI lineage: Eukaryota > Metazoa > Chordata > Mammalia > Primates > Cebidae > Cebus > Cebus imitator. The sequence goes on along the minus strand of NW_016107368.1, from coordinate 2,711,355 downwards.
GACGTACAGGTTACAACCTAGAACTTGAAATTGGCATTTGAGGTGAAAAACACATTTGTGGGACTAAGCCTGTGGGATCTGATACTATCTTTGGTAGATAATGTCAGATAATGTCATAATTGAATTATAGAACACCCAGCTGGCGTCCACTAGAGAACTATGTGGTCAGCATGGAGGAGGAAACCACACATACTTTGGTAACCAGAGATGAAGTATGCTGTGTTCTTGTTACTGTATGAGAGCAGAGTAGAAAAATAA
>NW_016107368.1:2701285-2711087 GCF_001604975.1 Cebus imitator | reverse complement strand
TTTTTTTTGAGATAAGGTCTCACTTTATCTCAAAGTCTCACTTTATCTCCAGCCACAGCCCAGGCTGGAGTGCAGTGGTCTGATCTAGGTTCACTGCAACCTCCGCCTCCTGGGTTCAAGTGATTCTGCTGCCTCAGCCTCCTGAGTAGCTGGGATTACAGGCACCCATCACCACACCCAGCTAATTTTTGTATTTTTAGTAGAGACAGGGTTTCACCATGTTGCCGAAGCTGGTCTCAAACTCTTGACATAAGGTGATCCTCCTGCCTCAGACTCCCAAAGTGCTAGGATTACAGGCATGAGCCGCCACGCCCAGCCAACTGAGAGTTTTTCTATCCTCTAGCTGTGGTGGCAAGGCAAATGCTCTTAAATACTTTTCATCATACCAAGGGAAGTTGAAAAGAAGAAGAGAGCTGGTTTATTCTCTTGTCCCTTGAATTTGCATTTTTGACAAGAGTCCTTCTCACGTAGAATGTTGGCATACAGGGTCTGTGATCCTGGGAGTCCACAGATTTCATCATTCATAAACCGTAACAATGTCAAGACCCAGACCTCTTTATGGTCTCAATGGAGGTCATAAAGACTCTACTCAGCCTCTCTTACCTAGATCAAATTCAGGAATTTGATCCTTCTTTGGAGAAGCAAAAGTTGCATTCCAGATGCTCAGCTCTATTTTCTGAATTAGTTGAGTAGCTTCTCTTGCAAATTCCTTTCTGCTTGCGTTTCTTCTCAGATTTTCCTTCAGGGAAAAAAAAAAAAAGCTAATTAGATTGACTCTCATTGAAATGTCAGAAATCAGGAATATGCACACGTGTTGGAGCAGGAAGCCTAGAAGGCAGCAGCCATATTTGTTAAGGTGCCACAAGGTGTGTGTGGCATTGAGAATCTAGGTGCTTGATGTAGATCTTTGAATGACAGCTGAGGCACTTTCCCCCTACTGCTGTAGTTCTCTATCTCCTTTTTTTTTTTTTTTTTTTTTTTTTTTTTTTTTTTTTTTTTTTTTTTGACAGAGTCTCACTCTGTCACCTAGGCTGGAGTGCAGTGGTGTGATCTTGGCTCACTGCAGTCCCCACCTCCCTGGTTCAAGCAATTCCCCTACCTCAGCCTCCCAGATAGCTGGGATTACAGGTGCGTGCCACCATGCCTGGCTAATTTTTTTGTATTTTTAGTAGAGACAGGGTTTCACCATGTTGGTCTGGATGGTCTCAAACTCTTGACCTTGTGATCCACCCGCCTTTGCCTCCCAAAGTGCTGGGATTACAGGCGTGAGCCGTCTCCGCATCCAGCCTGTATTTCTTTATCTCTATGGACGTGTGGCACCGGGCACTTCTTGATTGTGAGAGGCTGCACCGGGCAATGTAGGATGTTGAGCTGTATCCCTGGTCTCTATCAGATGCCAGTCATGTGTATCACCTTCAAGCCATGACAATCAAGAGTGTCCCCACACATTGACAGATGATTGTGGGACCGAAGACAGAATTACCCCTCGATAGAACTACCCTACCCTGAAAATCACAGGAAGCCATGTTAATGTATGTAGGAGAATGACATAGTTATACATACCAGCTCTTTCTGAAATCCAGGCTTTTCCCCACTCACCCAAATATCCTCGTTTGACTGTGTCCCTTGACTATTGTTGTTCTCTGTGAAAGAAAGGTGTCATTGAAAGGGATATGGGAGGAAATACACCTGCTGACATCCCTTCTTCCAGTCACCCTCAAGTTGAGTCTTCCCCTGATACTTCCGCAGCCCATCCTAATTCCCCTCTAAGGAGCCTATAAAGTATCGCACAGTAGAATTATCAAAGAGAATTGGAATGGGGCTTCCAGTTTAATATTGAGTTGGTGCAAACGTAATGGCGATCTTTGCCATTGAAAGTAATGGCAAAAACCACCATTACGTTTGTACCAACCTGTTACTTTAGTCAACACTATTTATTGAACACCACTTAAAACCAGGCACAATGCTGAAATAAATGGATATGAGCTAGGAAGAGAAACCAGGCCAGTTGCGGTGGCTCATGCCTGTAATCTCAGCACTTTGGGAGGCCGAGGCAGGTAGACCACCTGAGGTCAAGAGTTTGAGACCAGCCAGGCCAACATGGTGAAACCCCATATGTACTAAAAATACAAAAATTAGCCAGGCATGGTGGTGGGTACCTATAATCCCAGCTATTCAGGAGGCTGAGGCAGGAGAATCGCTTGAACCCAGGAGGTGGAGGTTGTGGTGAACCAAGAATGTATCATTGCACTCCAGCCTGGGCAACAAGAGTGAAACTCCATCTCAAAAAAGGAAAGGAAGAGAAAGGAAGGAAACGGGAGGGGAGAGGGGAGTGGGAGAGGGAAGAGAGGAGGGGAGAGGGAGGGAGAAGCGGAAGGAAGGAGAGGGGAGGGGAAGGGAGGCAAAGGTAGGAAAAGGGAAGGAAGTGGAGGGAAGGGAAGGGGAGGGGACCAAGGATGTCCCCTTGTGGAATCTGAAGTCTGGCAGGAAAGTCATGAAGCAAGTTACTATGAATAAATAATTAAGTGATTGCAAGGGATGCTATTAATCAATAGAACATGACACATGGACAAAAAGATGGGAACTATAGACACTGGGGACCACTAGAGGGAGAAGGTGGGAGGCTGATGAGGGCTGAAAATCTTCCCACCGAGTACTATGCTCACTACCTGGGTGACGGGAGCATTCATACAGCAAACCCCAGAGACACACAATTTACCCACACAACAAACCTGCACAGGTACCATGCCCGAACCTAAAATAAAACCAGACTTCCCAAAATCAATCAATCAATCAGTGATAAATAGGACATGATGGTGCGGGAGTGTATAGTAGAGGGTCTCAACACATCAGGATGACATGGAAGAAATCAGTGTTCATTGAGTTAATAATATAGAAGAGGTTGTCTACACATCACAGTATATAAAGTGGCTTCATATATATTATCTCATTTCAAGAAACTCAGAAGTTTGTAAGGTTGTAGAAAAGGCATATACAGCATCATAGCCAGTATTAGCTGACCCTTTCTAGGTGCCTAGGACTGGTAAGTATTTTACATACATTAATAATGAGTAGAGGCCAGGGGCAGTGGCTCACGCCTGTAATCCTAACACTTTGGGAGGCCAAGGCAGATGGATTATTTGAGGTCAGGCATTCAAGACCAGTGCGGGCAACATGGTGAAACCCTGCCTCTACCACAAATGCAAAAATTAGCCAGTCGTGGTGGCGCGTGCCTGTGGTCCCAGCTACTCAGGAGGCTGAGGTAGGAGGATCGCTTGAGCCTGGGAGGCAGAGATAACAGTGAGCCAAGATTGCGCCACTGTGCTCCAGCCTGGGTAACAGAGTGAGACCCCATCTCAATAATAATAATAATAAAATAATGAATAGGTAATGTATATTAATTTGCAATGGTTGCCATAATATAGTGACACAAATTGGGTGGCTTAAAGCAACAGAAATGTATTGTCTCATAGTGCTCGAGGCCAGATGTCCCAATCAAGGTGTCAGCAAGACCATGCTCCCTAGGAAGGCTTCAGAGAAACACCCTGCCCTGCCTCTTCCAGCTTCTGGCGGTTGCCATCAATCTCTGGCACTCCTTGCCCCTTGGGAGCATAACTCCAATCCTCACCTCCGTCTTCACATGACCATCTTTCCTTTGTGTGTGTCTCAGTGTCCAGATATCCTTCATCTTATAAGGACACCGCCACAGAGGAATCAGGGTCCGCTCTGATCTAGTATGACTGCGTCTTGACTTATTACATCTACACATACCCTATTACCAGATAAGATGACATTCACAGATTCCAGGTGGACATGAATTTGGGGAGAATACTATTCAGCCCAGTAAGCAGGATTCAGAAATGGCTCCCAATAATCCCTCCCTCTTGGCACTCACATCCTTGGGTAATCTTCCCTTGACTGTGGACTGGACCCAGTGACTCATTCCTAATGAACAGAATACAGTGATAGGATGTCACTTCTGAGAGTGGAACAAAAGACTGTGACCCCTGTCTTATTCTTGCTGTCTCTCTGGCTATGCTAATGTGTTTGCTATAACAAAGCAACCTGTAGAGACCCATAGATCTAGGAACTGAAGGCTGCCTCCCACCAATCACCAGAAATGAACTGAGGGTTTCAGTCCAATAGCTCTGAAGGAACTGAATTCTCCCAGAAACCTTGTGAGTAGCTTGGAATCTGCCCCAGTTAAGCCTCCAGATGAATCCACATCCTAGACAAAACCTCAACTGCAACTGTGATAGACCCAGAAGAAAAAGACCCAGCTAAGCCATACTTAGTTCCTTGACCCCAAGAAACTATGGAACAATACATATGTGTTGTTTTAGGCCACTACATGTGGGGTAACTTGTTATGCAGCAACAGTAGATGCTTTTTTTTTTTTCAGACAAGAGTCTCTCTCGTTGCCAGGCGGGAGTGCAATGGGGTGATCTCAGCTCAGTGCAACCTCTGCCTCCTGGGTTCAAGCAATTCTGCCTCAGCATCCCAAGTGGCTGGGACCACAGATGCATGCTACCATGCCTGGCTAATTTTTTTTTTTTTTCTATTTTTAGTAGAGACAGGGTTTCACCCTGCTGGCCAGGATGGTCTCAAACTCCTGACCTTGTGATCCACCCGCCTCAGCCTCCCAAAGTGCTGGGATTACAGGCATGAGCCACCAGGCCTGGCAATAGATACTACTAATATTACTTTTCCCATTTAAACAGGAAGTATATAGAAATTATGTCATTAACTGAAAGCCAGAGGGTAAGTGGAAGATTTAGCACTTAAATCCAATCTCCCTTACGCAAAACATGAAATAATACCGGAATTAAACAAATTAGCAATAGTGAGAGACAAGTTTCTCATTTTTAGAGAAGGAAGTTACAAATAAGAACAGAAGGAAGGTTCAGACAAGCCTTGATGTTGAGCTGGAATGACAGCTATCAGTGTGAATTTGTCAGATTTAGTAGATAGGTAGATAGTCATAAAAATTGAATTTAACGTGTGAGATATGAATACATAGAGAAATTCAGAGGTAATTTAGAGGTGTCCTTTTGGAAGCTCAGGAAAGAGACATGTATTGGACACATACATCTGGAAGCATCTATGTAGAGATGGTTATCGCCAAGGCTTGGATGACATCATCTTGGAAAATATCAGGGACAACAAAGGAATGAGGGATGAGGGTTAGGATGGAGTTTTGCTCTCTTACCCTGGCCTGAAATTAGAAAATCTCTCAGAGTCTCCCCCAAGCCCCCATCATTTTTCATACTGGAAATAGTATTTGGAGGTTCTTACCGTAACAATCTGGATTATCATTAATTAAAAAGCCAGCCGCCCAGTTGATCCAAATACTTGACCAACAGCTACAGATGTAACTTCCAATTATATTTTTACAATATGCTGTATACTTGCACTTTGCCAGCCCAGTATTACATTCATTAATATCTGTGAATCAAGAGAAAGTGTTGCTTTCATTGTCATAGAATTATACCATTTCTCATACCCATGAAGTCTCTATCGCCCAACACTGTTCATCAATGTTCTCCCTAAGTTAATTTATAAATCCAATGCAATCCCAATTTTAAAAACATCTACAAGTATTTTATGGGGTGAGATAAGTTGCAACTATCGTGCAGGTGCAGCCAGAAAAAAAAACTACAAGGTGGGAACCACACATTAAAACAAAAGCAATCCTATTACTGGGTATATACCCAAAGGAGTATAAAACATTCCGTTATAAAGACACATGCACACGTATGTTTATTGTGGCACTGTTCATAATACCAAGACTTGGAACCAACCCAAATGCCCATCAGTGATAGACTGGATAAAGAAAATGTGGCACATATACACCATGGAATACCATGCAGCCTTTAAAAAGGATGAGTTCATGTCCTTTGCAAGGACATGGAAGAAGCTGGAAACCATCATTCTCAGCAAACTGACACAAAAACAGAAAACCAAACACTGTATGTTCTCACTCATAAGTGGGTGTTGAACAATGAGAACACATGGACACAGGGAAGGGGACATTTCACAGGGGCTAGAGGAGGGATAGCATTAGGAGAAATACCTAATGTAGATAACGGGGGGATGGATGCAGCAAACTACCATGGCATGTGTATACTTATGTAACAAACCTGCACATTTGCACATGTACCCCAGAACTTAAAGTATAATAAAAAAATTTTAATGAAAAAAAGTATAAAGCTGCAACTAAGCAAAGAGGTACTGATGCATGCATAAATAAAAATAGACTAATGGAATAGACCAGAAGTGCAGACATAGACCCAAGTACCCTCGGAGCATTAGAACATAGTAAAGGTGACATGTCAGATCACTAGAATAAGGATGGAATATTGTTGTTTTTAATGGTGAGTCACACCATTTGGTAAATCAATTTAACCCAACTAGTGCATAGCAGGGGAATATATAACACACTCTTAGGAAAGCTTGAGAGAAATGAGGAAGGTGGGCAGATCATCTGAGGTCAGCAGTTCGAGACCAGCCTGGCCAACATGGTGAAATCCCACCTTTACTAAAAATGCAAATATTTGCTGGGCATGGTGGTGCACGCCTGTAATCCCAGCTACTTGAGAGGCTGAGACAGGAGAATTGCTTGAACCCTGGAGGCAGAAGTTGCAGTGAGCCAAGGTCATGCCATTGCACTGCAGCCTGGGTGACGGAGCAAGTCTCTGACTCAAAAAAAAAAAAAAAATGCTGGCTTATGCAATGTTTATGTGTCTTGCCTCTCCCAACGACATCAGCCTTCCCTGCTGATGGACCAGAACTGAGGATCAACCAAGGGACCCACAGACAGAAGGTGCTCTTGACCAAGGAATTATGCTTGTGCGCTCCATCTGAAGAACTCAGGGACAAGTATCCCCAGCCAATGGCTGTACTTTGTCACAGCAGAGGACACATGGACCAGAATAGTTATCACTGAGAGATTCAATGACAACCCCATAAATAATTTTACCTTCACATTTCTCATTGTCCTCATGAAAGTATGTCCTGCCAGACCTGGACTGAAAGCCCTGTTCACAAGTGCAGTGGGTGCTGTTGTGGCAGTAGGCATGTTCAGGGCATGAAGGGCAGGGAGCTGCAGAGAAACAGAAGCCATTCATTCATCTAAGAAATATTCATCATGCATCTACCATGTACTGATGCTGTGGTCAGAAGAACATCCTCTTGGGAAGAGCTCTGTTGGCATCCCTCTGGCACCCAGCCCACTGCTGAACACAGCGGCACACAGTGCCTAACATGGTCCCACTTCTGCCACCAACATCACTTTTGCCAGATAGGTGAACCTCCCAATGCCAGCACCTATGTTTCTTTCCTTGACGGCTCACTCTGGCTACCAGAATTCTCTTTTTTTTTTTTTTTTTTTTTTTTTTTTTGGAGATGGAGTCTTGCTCTGTCACCAGGCTGGAGTGCAGTGGTGTGATCTTGGCTCACTGCAACCTCTGCCTCCGAGGTTCAAGCAATTCTCCTTCCTCAGCCTCCCAAGTAGCTGGGACTACAGGCACGAGCCACCACGCCCAGCTAACTTTTTGTATTTTTAGTAGAGAGAGGGCTTCACCATGTTGGCCAGGATGGTCTTGATCTCTTGACTTCGTGATCTGCCCGCCTCTGCTTCTGAAAGTGTTGGGATTACAGGCGTTAGCCACTGCACCTGGCCTTTTTTTTTTTTTTTTTTTTTTGAGATAGAGTCTCTGTCACCCAGGCTGGAGTGCAGTGGCACAATCTCAGCTCACTGGAATTGATAAAAGAAGCTACTTAGGAGAGGAGAGGCATTGCTAACTGGCCATGTGGTGAACTAAGAGAATTCTGGGAGGCCAGGCACGGTGGCTCACACCTGTTATCCCAGCGCCTGGGTTCCAGCCACCAGGATTCAAGCAATTCTCCTGCCTCAGCCTGCTGAGTAGCTGGGATTAAGGCACCTGCCACTGCACCTGGCTAATTTTTGTAGTTTTAGTAGAGTCGGGGCTTCACCATCTTGGCCAGGCTGGTCTTGAACTCCTGACCTCGTGATCCACCCGCCTCAGCCTCCCCAAGTGCTAGGATTACAGGCATGAGCCACGGCGCCCAGCCTCCCAGAAATCTCTTGTTCACCACATGGCAGTTTAGCAATACCTCTTCTCATAAGTACCTCCTTTTATCTGTGATTGACAGAAGATAGTGCATATTTTTAAAACCCCAATTTCATTATTAAAAATAAATAAATAAATAAGTGTCGGTGAGAATGTAGAGAAGATGGAACCCTTGTGCACTGCTGGTAGAAATGCAAAATGATGCAGTCTCTATGGGGGACAGTATGGCAGTTCCTCAAAATATTAAAGGTTGGAATTATCATATGATCTTATCGTCTGATCCAGTAAGCACACTTCTGGGGAAATACTCAAAGGAATCAAAAGCAGGGCATAGAAGAGATACTTGCCCACTCATGTTCGTGTCAGCATTATTCATCATAGCCAAATGTATGTAACCCAGGTGCCTATGAATGAATAGATGAATAAATGAACAGAATGTGGTCCATCCACACAAGAGTAGGTTACTCAGTCTTTAGAAAGAAGGAAATTTTGGCCAGGCACAGTGGCTCACGCCTGTAATCCCAGCACTTTGGGAGACCGAGGTGGGTGAATCACCTGAGGTCAGGAGTTCCAGGCCAGCCTGGCCAACATCATGAAACCCCATCTCTACTTAATGCCAAAAAGAAAAAAAAGGAAAAAATTAGCCAGCATGGTGGCACATGCCTATAATCCCAGTTACTTGGGAGGCTGAGGCAGGAGAATCGCTTGAACCTGGGAGGCGAAGGTTGCAGTGAGCCGAGATTGCACAATTGCACTCCAGCCTGGGCAACAAGAGTGAAACTCAGTTTCAAACAAAAAAAAAAAGGAAGGAAATTCTGACACATGCTACCCCATAAATGAACCTTGAGGACATCACACCCAGTGAAATAAGCCCGGACACGACTGCAAATCATGTATGACTCCACTCCTATGAGATGTCCAGCATTGTTAAATTCATAGAGACAGAAGGTAGAATGGTGGGTGCCAGGGACTTGGGGAGGAGGCATGGGGGTTAGTGTGTAATAGAGTTTCAGTTCTGCACCTAGAAAGATCTCTGGGTGGATGGTGATGATGGTTCCACAACAGTATGAATGTTTAGTGGCATTGACCTGCACCCTTGCCAATGGTTAAGAAGCTGAATTTTATATTGTGTACCTTTCACCATAATTTAGAACATAATCATAATCAGTAGCTTCCTTACCCATTGAGGGGTTTAACTCTGAGTTGCCTGCTCCATGCCATGCCCAACAGCTCCCCCCAGGGATTAAACCCCAGCTACCCACCTATAACTTGCTTGATAAAGACCCTGTATGAGCTCCTCCACTTCCTATGCCACAGCCCACTCCCAGCCGGTGCCTCCCAGGATTACCTCCCAGACCAACGAGTTGCTCTCGGTGTCTGCTTCTGGGGGAACCCAGCCAATGACTTGTGGTGACAGCAAAGTATTTCCTGGAATGACTCAAGAAGACACAGGTTTGGGGAAAGAAAGGGCAGAGTCTGGTATCCACTAGCCATGTGACCTTGAGCCAGCCACTTCTCTAGAGGACCCTTGATCAAGAGGGGATAATGGCCATGCTGTCTTTGTAGGAGGGTCATGGGGATGAACTGAGATGCATGTGTGATGTGCTTAGCTATGTAAATACAGGTGATGGTGAGGATAGAGATGGGAAAACAGCTCTTGGGAGCTCCAATGAACCAGAAGAAAGTGCCAGAGACTCTGTGCTCTGTCT
>NW_016107368.1:2698246-2701045 GCF_001604975.1 Cebus imitator | reverse complement strand
TGGAAAAGAGACAGGAGGGTATCATTCAGATGGGAGTCCCCTGGACTCTGCTTGGCTGAAGGCTAGGTGAGTTTGGGGTGACCAACCCTAACTCTTTGCCCAGTCTTACGTGCAAGCTTCATAGAATCTTCCAGGCAGGCTATAACTACAAGAGTCACAGGTTTGGATGTCATATCCTTAGGAAGTATGAGAAGTGCATCTGATTGCAGCTGTGTTTCCCAATTTCAGAAAACCCAGCAGTGAATTTAGCTTTTTCCCAATGTCCTAGCACCAAAAGACCAAGTTTGCAATCTCCTTTCTATATTCAACAGTTTATTTTAATATCAGTCCAGACCTGAAACCATACACCGTCCAAGAGTCTTGCATTGTCACCCACGGCTGGAGTGCAGTGGCATGAACTCGGCTCACTGCAAGCTCTGCCTTCCGGGTTCAAGCAGTTCTGCCTCAGCCTCCTGAGTAGCTGGGATTACAGGCACCTGCCACCATCTCTGGCTATTTTTTTTTTTTTTTTGTAGTTTTAGTAGAGATGGGGTTTTACCATGTTGGCTGGTTTCGAACTCCTGACAAGTGATCCACTGCCTCGGCCTCCTAAAGTGCTAGGATTACAGGTGTGACCTACCACACCTGGCCGCAGGTGACTTTCAGTCTCTCTTCAAGAGTACATTTTTCTGCACCCAGTTGGGAAGTAGGCCAGAAATGTATGGGAATTACGCTGTCTCTTGGAGGTCCCTAGCAGGACTGCACTCAGGCTAACTGCAGTGATAATGGGCTCACCAACACGCCTTTCAGCATCTCTTCACCCTTCCTTGTGTGACCTCCCCACGCCCTTCTTTCCTGGGATCCCCTCCCAAATAAACTACTTACACATGTCAGTCTTTGTTTCAGTTCTGCTTTGGGGCAGCCCAGTCTAACTGACTCAAAATGAGAGTTTCTTTTATTTTTTTAATTGTACTTTAGGTTCTGGGGTACATGTGCAGATCAGGCAGGATTGTTGCATAGGTACATACATGGCAATGTGGTTTGCTGCCTCCATCCCCTGTCACCTTTATCTGGCATTTTTCCCCATGTTATCCCTCCCCAACCTCCCCACCCCCTGCTGTCCCTCCCTTAGCCTCCCCCAAAGACCCCAGTGTGTGATGCTCTCCTCCCTGTGTCCATGTGTTCTCATTATTCAACACCTGCCTATGAGCAAGAACATGCGGTATTTGGTTTTCTGTTCCTGTGTCAGTTTGCTGAGAATGATGGTCCCTACAAAGAACATGAACTCATCCTTTTTTATGGCTGCCTAATAGGACAGAAAATGCCAAATTGGAGGGAACAAACCAAGCTAGGACACCAGGGGCATGAGGAGAAGGGAGGGGAGTTCTCTGTTCCACTTACCTGAGAGCAGGAGCACAAGGAACCTGCTCCCCATGGCACTGAGATGCTGGGAACAATCTCTCTCAAGCAGGATTCAGTCAGAGTACCTGGAATGAATAAGCTCCATGAAATCCAATTCCTGATGGTCACAAGTTCAGAAGCCACGTGGTCAATGCTTATCAAAATGGGAGAGTGAGGCAGGAGAATTGCTTGAAACCAGGAGGCAGAAGTAGCAGTGAATCGAGATCGCACCGCTGCACTCCAGCCTGGGTGACAGAGCAAGACTCCATCTCAAAACAAACAAACAAAAGAAAACCCTACTATCTCTGCCTCTCACTTGACCCAATAATTCTGCTTCTGGGTAACTCTCTTAAGGGAAAGACCCCACAAGGATGACCATAGCCTATTTGGTTATAATGAACAGGTTTACCACCCAACAGATGCTAAAAAAAATGGATGCATCTGATGAAATGTCCTTCTGGAATTTAAAATCCTGATCTATTGCAATCAGCAAGGTCAAGACTGTGGAAAATGCTACAGGACAAACTACTCACTTTTTATTTCTTTTTGTTTACATTGCTGTCATTGATTTATTTTTAATTAATAATTATATATGTTTATGGGCTATAATGTGATGTTTTGACACGTTGACATTGTGGAATGATTAAATCAAGACAATTGGCATATATATGCATCACCTCACATACCTATCGATTTTTGGTCTGGGAACTTTCAAAATCTACCCTTTTTGCCATTTTGAAATATACAGTAGAGGCCGGGCACGGTGGCTCATGCCTGTAATTCCAGCACTTTGGGAGAATGAGGCGAGCGGATCACCTGAGGTGAGGAGTTCAAGACCAGCCTGGCCAACATGGTGAAACCCCATCTCTACTAAAAATACAAAAATTAGCTGGGCGTGGTGGCAGGTGCCTGTAATCCCAGCTACCTGGGAGGCTTAGGCAGGAAAATCACTTGAACCTGGAAGGTAGAGGTTGCAGTGAGCTGAGACCGCACCACTGCACTCCAGCCTAGGTGACAGAGCAAGATTCCATCTCAAAAAATTAAAAGATAAAAAATAAAATATGTATACATATATTTATAATATATTTATGTAAAAGGCTACTATCTCCTATGTTTTAGGAAAATGTTAGCATTCTGTATGCAATTATCTATAATGCATGTGTGTATGTGTGTGGTTCTTGCACGTAATCCCTTTAGGAGACCGAGGCAGGTAGATCACCAGGTCAAGAGATTGAGACCATCCTAGCCAACATGGTGAAACCTCATCTCTACTAAAAATATAAAAAATAGCCAGGCGTGGTGGTGGACACCTGTAATCCCAGCTACTCAGAGGCTGAGACAGGAGAATCACTTGAACCTGGGAGGCAGAGTTTGCAGTGAGCAGAGATTGCACCACTGCACTCTAGCCTGGGTGGCAAA
>NW_016107368.1:2694664-2696886 GCF_001604975.1 Cebus imitator | reverse complement strand
CATGGTGAAATCCCGTCTCTACTAAAAATATAAAAATTAGCTGGGTGTGGTGGCGGGTGCCTGTAATCCCAGCTACTTGGGAGGCTGAGACAGGAATATTGCTTGAACCTGGGAGGGAGAGGTTGCAGTGAGCTGAGTTTGAGCCACTGCACTCCAGCCAGGGTGACGGAGTGAGACTCCATCTCAAAAAAGAAAAAAATAGAAAGTGATTATGATGTAGCATTAGGATCAAAAGCAGGTTATACGATTCTATCATTACACATTGTATGCATGTATCAAAATCTATGTACCTCATAAATATGTACCATTGTTGTGTATCAATACAAAATGTAAGTTATAAAGAAAGTACATAAGATCACATATCAGAAAATTTTAAATGTTAATAGAAGAATGACAGTATGAGTGATTTTAAATTTCTCTTTATTCAGCTATAATTCTAAATTGTGCCCATTGCTTTAGCAATAAAAATAATATAATGAAGTGTTTTAAGAAAAGAGGAAACAAAATTACCTTTTTTTTTTTTTTTTTTTTTTGAGGCAGGTTCTCACTCTGTCTCCCAGGCTGGAGTGCAATGGCACCATCTTGGCTCACCACAACGTCTGCCTCCCAGGTTCAAGCGATTCTCCTACCTCAGTCTGCTGAGTAGCTGGGATTACAGGCACCCACCACCACACCCAAATAATTTTTGTATTTTTAATAGGAACGGGGTTTCACCATATTGGTAAGGCTGGTCTTGAACTCCTGACCTCAGGTGATCTGCCAACCTCATTCTCCCACAGTGCTGGGATTACAGGCATGAGCCACCATGCAGAGCCACAAAATTACTTTGAAAATTGTTCTTGGGAGGCCTATACTCCCACTTTGATGTATTCATGCTGCTTTGATCTCTGAGTTTGGAATCTGTTGAGGCAGTTCTCTCAATGCTTCATGCACAGTTACGTTCTGACCATACACAGACGGCTTTAGAATTTGGTGCACAGGCAAACCTGGGTTTGAATCCCAAATCTACAACTACTAGTTAAGTGGCCCTGAGGCTGTGACTCTACCTCCAAACCTCCTAGGAAAGAGCACATATTTTACAGTTTCATGCTGATTCAGTGGGATGACCCTTCATACTTGCCCAGTACATGATAGGTAATGAATAAAGCTGCCTATGAAGAGAAGAAGGAAGGATGATGATGGTGGTGGTGGTGATCATAGCGGATCTGATAGCAATGGTCATGATGGTAATGGTGGGGATGGTAGTGGATGTCATAATGATGGTGGAGGTAGTGATGAAGGTAGCGGTGGTGCTGATGGTACTGACAGCGGTTATGATGGTGGACATGATAGTAATGGTGATAGTGACGGTACAAGTGGTAGCGGTGGTGGTGATGGTGTTGGTGGTAATAATGGTGATGTAGTGATGGGTTGGTGGCAATGGTGATAGTAGTGGTGGTAATAATGGTGGTGGTGGTAATAATGGTGGTGGTAGTGATGGGGTTGGTGGCAATGGTGATGGTAGTGGTGGTAATAATTGTGGTGGTGGTGATGGGGTGATGGTGATGGGAATGGTGGTGGTGGTAACAATGGTGATGGTAGTGATGGGGTTGGTGGCAATGGTGATGGTAGTGGTGGTAACAATGGTGATGGTGGTGATGGTGGTGGTGGTGATGGTGATGGTGGTGGTGGTAACAATGGTGATGGTGGTGATGGTGGTGGTGGTGATGGTGATGGTAGTGGTGGTAATGGTGGTGATGGGGTGGTGGTGATGGTGATGGTGGTGGTGGTGACAATGGTGATAGTAGAGATGAAGATGATAGCGATGGTGGTGCTGATAGTGATAGTCATGGTGATGGCAGTGACAGTAATAGTGAAGTGGGACAGAATGGTTGTGGTGGTGGTGGCAAGGATGGCGGAAGTGACAGTCATGTGATGGTGATGATGGTGATGACAGAGGTCATGGAGCTCTCTCAGGTCCCTTCCCTGACCCCAATTGTAATCACAACTTTGCATGCTAAGGACTGACCTTTTACCCAATGGTAATGAGAATTCCTAAGGGTCCTGTCAAGTCCCCACAGGAACACAGTAGTGGGCTAAGAAGACCCATCCCATGGAACCCCTTATTCCTAAGCAGGCTAGCTGCACATTATGCATTGGAATCCTGCTTGCAAATTAAATTTTGCTTTAGATGCTTCTCTCATTCCTTACATTACTGTTTTTTTCTTTTTTTTTTTTTTTTT
>NW_016107368.1:2685583-2693834 GCF_001604975.1 Cebus imitator | reverse complement strand
TTTTGGAGACAGAGTCCCACTTTGTCACCCAAGCTGGAGTGCAGTGGTATGATCTCAGCTCACTGCAACCTCTACCTCCCAGGTCAAACAGTTCTCCTGCCTCAACTTCCTGAGTAGCTGAGGCTACAGGCATCCGCCACCACTCCTGGCTAATTGTTGCATTTTTAGTAGAGACAGGGTTTTGCCATGTTGGCCGGGCTGCTCTCAAACTCCTGACCTCAGATGATTCACCTTCCTCAGCCACCCAAAGTGCTGGGATTACAGGCGTGAGCCACTATGCCCGGCAATGACGTAGGTCTTATAATTGTCTCCTCAGTCTTCAGATGAGGAAATTGAGGTTCAAAACAATGATATCATTTGCTCAAGATCATGCTGCTGGGAAAATACAAAGCTAAGACTTGGACAACGTCAGCTTGAGTCCCAACGCCCGTGTACAACCACCTCACCAAGGTCATAAACTCCAATGTCTCCTAGGATCTAGACATGCAACATCGATACGTAAGGCCACTGGTGGGAAGTAATAAGGACTGTGGGAAACTGGAGACCAAAGACTATCTAGAGACATCCACACTCACTTCTTCCTTAAGCACAGAACCAGGAGACCACTCACTTGCAATCTCTGCAGTAGACAATATTATTTCACTGAAATCAAATTCTGTAGTGGGAATCTTGTATCCCATTGGTGGAGTTATACTTGATTACTTTCTGGATACCTCTCCTCTTTCAACATTTGTCTTCGTTTTAGGTTCATGTTGTTCTACCCTTCAACAAGTCTGCTCTAAAATATAACTGGAATATTCTCAATGAAAAGAACCCCTTTCTTTGCTGAGGCCTCATGTGAAACAAGTTTGACTAAAGCAAGTATTTTGAAATGAAAAGGGTGGTAAGATTTTTCACAACAGCCAAGGCTTCGAGGGATGCTGATTTGGAGGGGATTTTTGGCCATAACCAACAGTAAGAAAAGAAGTTCACGTCAGAGAGAAAGAGGGACAGACACAGAGAATTGAACCAAGGAACACACGCAAAGAAACTCACTATAGGCAGCAACAGATGTTTTATAATTGTAGTTGTTTTCATTTCTATGTGTTGCCTGGGTGCTTGTTACCCACTAAGGAGGACCAGCTGCCCCCAGTGGGTTGTAACCAGCTGGTTGAAAAAGTTGACCTGTAAATTTCTTTGCTTTGGTCATGAATAAAGCACGAAACCCTTCCACCATGACGATGGTGATGACTGTGAGCCTGGCATTTAAACCCATGTGCTGATGTGTATAGTATGGGTGTGAGATGTATGAATAGTTGTTAATTCCTTGCCAAATTAGGGCATATTTGCCATATTCATGTTGGATCTTACCAAGATTCTTCTAATACAAATGAGGCCAAAATTTCAGAATACCACACTAACAAAATCAGTTGAAAATCTTATCAGCCAAGTCTATCAGTGTGATTCTGTTAAAAGGAATTTTTACCTCACCCTACAACCTTAGGAAACTCACTCATCTTTTTAGATTTTGTTTTCCTAGTTTTCCATAGCACATTGATTATAAGCTATGTTCATCTTAGACTCTTCTTGAATCTTGTTCATTTTAGTTCACCCTAAGCCCCTTTACACACCATCCTCGCCCTCTTTTTGGTGTGTGATAAGGTATCCCAGCAGGTTTCACACCATCACATAACAACACACACACTCCTTGCCCAAGCAGAAGTGGAAAAATGAATGTGAGATAGAAGCCCGCGCGGCAGCTTTCAAGAAATAACGTAAGAGGACATGTAATGAGGTCTCCTCGAAAATGTTTCCAGAACCAGAATGTTTTTCTTAGACTCACGATCACAAGTAACAAACATTTCCTACTTTCTATAGGAAGATATTACTTACCCTAACGATGAAAAGTCCTTGCCTCTCACTGAGTCTGATTGCTTCTCAGAGCTGACAGAAGAGGAAGCACATTGCTCCTTATCTTAAACTCCAGTTTCTCAAGGAGTCTTGTGGGTGGACAAGGAGGCTGCGTTGTCGTTTGTGAAGTTTGCATAATGCAGAGTCCATTAGTTCTCTTTTCATTGGCATAATTTAAGTGGTGCATTATCATGGTGGACCATATCAAAGTGCCTCAGAAAATGAACTGGGAAATGGTGATGGTGTTGAGTGGGAAGCCCAGGTAATGGAGAGTGAAGCCAATCCAAAGGATATGGGTTCAGCGTCAAAGAGGTCCTTTTAATTTAATTTTCGCTACCAGAGTTGAAGGCAAGAGTGTGGAGTCAGCATATCTTTGCATTGCTGAGTTTTCTATTCCAATTGACGAATTTAGGGAAATGACTCATCCATACTCTCGGTCTTTGGGATGGTACCATTTAACAGAATTACACTGATAGACTTGGCTAGTAAGATTTTCAACTGGTTTCATTAGTGTGGCATTCTGAAATGTTTGTCTCATTTGTATTAGAAGAATCTTGGTAAGACCCAGCATGAATATGGCAAAGTTGCCATAATTTGGCAAGTCCGAATACAAGTCTAGCAATTTTCTCCTAGTCTTGATTTTATTACATATATGAAACATGGTCCTACTATCTCTAATGTTAACACCTTCATTTTTCTGTTTCCTATTTATTTATTATTGTACTTTAGATTGTAGGGTACATGTGCAGATCATGCAAGATTGTTGCATAGGTACATTCATGGCAAGGTTGGTTTGCTGCCTCCTGACACTTATAGCTGACATTTCTCCCAAGGTTATCCCTCCCCACCCTCCCTACCCCTAGCCACCCCCAACAGACCCCAGTGTGTGATGCTTCCCTCTCTGTGTCCACGTGTTCTCAATTTTCAACACCCACCTATCAATGAGAACATGTGGTATTTGCTTTTCTATTTTGTGTCAGTTTGCTGAGAATGATGATTTCCAGGTTCATACATGTCCCTACAAAGGACATGAACTCATCATTTTTTATGGCTGCATAGTATTCCATGGTGTATATGTGCCACATTTTCTTTGTCCAGTCTATCATTGATGGACATTTGGGTTTGTTCCAGGTCTTTGCTAGTAAATGCAATAAATTATTCAAATAGTCGCATAGATATGACTGTATAGCTGAGCTGGTAATCAGCTCCTCCATGTACTCAAAGTGTTTGTTGCATCATCTTTTAAAGGACAACTGAAAGAGGGGTTAAGCTTGCCCTTGTCAGCTGCACTGAAGTGAAAATTGTCTGAATGTGAAACTGAAATGCCTAAACTGAAAGGAAGTCTCTGAAATTCTGTGCGCTCATAGCCCAATTCTGTGTGTGATAGATTGCACCGTGGGGTGTAAGAATTCCCCATCTTTATGTGCAGTCTCTCACACGCTGGCTCTAATCTTGGCCATGTGACCAGTTTTGGCCAATGAAACAACAGCTAACAGGATGCAAAAACAAAAACAAACAAACAAACAAAAAAACTAGCCTGCTGGAGTGTAAGAGGCCGTGTGGAAGAAACCAAGGCTTGATAGCCAATTGTTCATCACTTTGGTTGTCAGTCTGCCAGTCACCACGTGTGTGAGTAAGGCATGTCAGATCATCCATTCAACCAGCATACCCACCACAACACAAGAATGAAACCAGCCCAGATCTGAAGAAATGTCCACAGAATCATGAACTAAATGAAATACTTTTTATTTTAAGAAAAAAAAATTTTTTTTCAATGGATAGGGGATGGTTTTTTATACACCCAAGGCCAACTGATTACACTTCCCGAGGTGTGCTGCTGGAAGGAATTATTTGCACTCATGTTGTCAGACATCATGTTTTTTTTTTTTTTTTTAGAGCCCAGGCCGGAGTGCAGTGCCATAATCTTGGCTCACTGCAACCTCCGCCCCCCAGGTTCAAGCAATTCTCCTCCCTCAGCCTCCTGAGTAGCTGGGACTACAGGCGCACGCTGCCACGCCCAGCTAATTTTTGTATTATTAGTAGAGACAGTTTCAACATATTGGTCAGGCTGGTCTCGAACTCCTGACCTCATGATCTACCCCCCTCAGGCTTCCAAAGTGCTGGGATTACAGGTGTGAGCCACTGTGCACAGCTGGATTCATCTTTAAAGAGCAAGAACACCACACCCGACCAGGCATGGTATTATTTAACTTTACCTCCCAACCACAGCTAATTGGAACATGGATTGGTCCATGTGGCAAACAACAACTTATGAGATGGCCAAGAAGATAAGCCTACCTTAGAACAGTTCTGTATATTGAACATTGACTGACGAATCTATTCAGTCTGAGTCTTTCTTGGGGAATCTGAAGAAGTCCCAGACAGGGACACAGACAGCAGCGTGACTCATGAGCCAATGAATAAATTAAGAAGCAACAAAAGCAGAAGTCATTGGATAGGAGGCTCCATTGACGACCTTCCTCTCCAGTCTTTACGCTGGATATCTCACCTTGCCTTGGTAAAGCAGTGCGGTAAACCATCACCATTATCTGTCGCCATCACAGAAACCAGCCCATTTCAAAAACCAAAGGAGTAAATGTTCAGCCTAGGAACAGGTTGATACGGCGTAGTCACTTTGCTAACTTCAACAAGCATTTGACAGAGGACTTTGGGCAATTGTGAAAATCACCTGCTCTCCATCCTTCTGCAACTGGCTCTGTGCATTGAGAAGTTTCCCTGTATGTTCTGCATCACGAGGCACTTATGTGCTTTGCTGTGAAGCTGAATTTGACCAGTGTTAGCCCTGGAAGAAGAAAAGAGAGCTGGAGCAGCAAGAGATGACAGTGTTTTATTTCTCCAGCTTCCTCTTCCTGCAGGCATTGCACCTGTGGGCAGTGGTTGGGTTTTTCTGCTGAATTCTAAAGCTTTTTCTAGTTCTTATAAATGCTTCCTCCTTTCATGCCTTCAAGCCAGTGAGTGGTAAGAGGTCACCCACATGGCTAATCCCAGATGCCCCACCATCCTCTGTTGATTTCCCTTAGTCCTTCCCCCACCTAAATAAATAGTCCTTTCATTGAATTCTGATTTAACTCATCTTAGTGGGTAGCTGCTTCTTCCTTCGTCACCAATGAATACACACTTTGGTCCTGATTCTGCTTATTCTAACTTTCTTATCAACTGTCATAGAAGAGAAAACCCTTATTTCAAGAAAAGAAGAAAATATCATTCTCTGACCAACATGTGGAACTGCAGCACAAAACACAAATATCAGTTCCTCCTTTGCCAGTCATTTAAAAGGAATTGTTTCTCAACAAACTTCCCGTGCCTTGAAATAGTGGTACTCAGTATGTGAATTGACTGGAAATATGGCACAGGTGGTCCACCTGGAAAGAATGGGATATAGGAATCAGTTAGAGCTTAGAGCCTGTGCTCTATCAGAATGGCAGCCCACCACCATGTCTGGCTAATTTTTGTATTTTTAGTAGAGATGGAGTTTCTCCATGTCGGCCAGGCTGGTCTCCAACTCCTGACCTCAGGTGATCCTCCTGCCTCAGCCTCCCAAAGTGCTGGGATTACAGGCATGAGCCACCGCGCCCAGCCAGTATATCCATTTTTGCTCTCCAAAGATATTAGCGTTATAGGCAGGTAACTGGCTAGGCTTGGAGGAGTCAATGGGAGACATCTACCCTACTTAGGTATTCATTATTGTTTATTCGGTCTCCCCACCCCACTCATTAGAATCTAAGTCTTTTGAAAAGGACAATGTATGTCTTCTTTAGTATCATAGCCAAAGGTTATAGAGAGTAGAGGCTTGTGAAATATACATGGGATGAATGAATGATTGTGTGCAAAAACCACTCTAAGCCTCTTTGGTTTGCTCACCTATGTCTCACGGTAACTGGGCTGGGCTAGAGGTAGTACTTAGGCACTTTTGTTAATCAATTGGGATACACCCTTACAACACGTAGGAAACACCTACCTGCATACGTGGTTGATATACTTGGAGGCTTTGAGATGTTTTCACTGCAAGGAAGAGAGAAGACAGAATAGTGGAAAGGATTTGTGTCTTCAGCTGACTTAAATTACAGGGCACTCTTAAAAGAAGGGTTGGTCCCAGCACTTTGGGAGACTGAGGCAGGTGGATCATGAGGTCAGGAGTTTGAGACTAGCCTGACCAACATGGTGAAACCCCATTTCTACTAAAAATACAAAAATTAGCTGAGTGTGGTGGTTCATGCCTGTAATCCCAGCTACTCAAGAGGCTGAGGCAGGAAAAGCACTTGAACCTGGGAGGCAGAGGTTGCAGGGAGCCAAGATCATGCCACTGCACTCCAGCCTGGGCCACAGAGTAAGACTCCATCTCAAAAAAAAAAGAAAAAAAGAAATAAATAAAAGAAAAAGAAGGGATGGGAGGAAAGGTGTTGCAGCTGTGCCCCAGCTCTGCGGCCTTGGGCCCCAGGAGACAATGGCAGCATTCTTGGGAATTCACCTGGCCATGGATGATGAATCATCTGCCCTATGATTTTTAATGGGGCAGATAACTGAGGAAGGCATTTGAGGGACTTTGATGAGGACGTCAAAGTAAAGAAAGATGGAAGATGCGCTTCCTGAGCAGGTACCAGACACTACTTCAGCAACACCCACACATGCTTACGGAGGAATTTTTCTGAAAGATGGGGAAGAAGAAGAATGACGACCTAAGATCTTATGGTCAAAAAGTAAAATACATGAATTCAGACAATTGTCTTGGGAAGCCCGGTTCTGTAGTGTAGGCAGGTGAAGCTTGAAGGTTCCATATTTTATATAAAATGGATAATATTATCAAAGCTGGGAATTATTAATGAAATAATGCAACAAAAACAATGATACAACAACAATTGAATATTGATTATAAAGAGATCTAATTTTGGGGGGTAAATATGGCAAGCACTATGATAGAATTTCAAAACAGAAGACATGCCCTTTCCTAAGATAAGCATTAAAGATGTCACCTTTTGACACTTTTCATGTTAAATTTTGTTAGAGACAGAATGCTTGTTGCCAGGTGCCACAGGGAAAAATTAGCATTCAGACAAAAAGTTTTCTCAGCAAGGCAATTTTACTTTCTGCAGAAAGGGTGCTCCCATTAGCCCTCTTGCCACAAAAGTACAATGAATAACGGAAAGGCAGGCATATTTATTCCTTATGGAATAAATATGGGTTTAATATTTATTTAAAATATGGGTTTAATATTTAAGGAATAAATAATTATTCCTTATGGAATAAATATGGGCCCTTACTGCTGTGTGTGATCTCCACTGGTTGGAGACGGACCTCACAATCTAAACCAAACCCGATTGGCTAACAACTTAAAACTTTTCTAAATAGGTAAAGACAATGGAGAACAAAGGAAAAGTGGAGGCTGGGCACGGTGGCTCACGCCTGTGATCCTAGCACTTTGGGAAGCTGAGGTGGGTGGATCACCTGAGATCAGAAGTTCAAGACCAGCCTGGCCATCATGGTGAAACCCCATCTTTAAAAAAAAAGGAAAAGTGGAAATTCAAATAAGGAAGGGGCATAGGCTGTGAGCTGGGACATGCCTATGACCACATCCAGCACAGATATCTTGGTTAAAGCACAAGGACATAGAATGCACTTATACCCTTATATCTAACAGCTGTGTAGGATAGGGCTTAACAAAGAGTTACTAGCAAAAAGCAAGAAGGCTTTGAAGAAAGTCTTTAAAAGAAACTATTATTTCTAACATTTATTATTATTATTGTTTAAGAAGAAGGGAAGCTTTGAAGAGGAACTTTTTACTTTTTGCAAATTTAAAAACACTTTATTGAAGTTATATTTGGAAGTATAAAAACTATTGCATTCCAGTCTCAAAAAGTAGAGTGGTCATGGAAAACTATCTTAACTATTTTAGGAAGAGGAAGGCTTACTGGATTGTCTACGAAGATTGAAGCATCATTTGAAACAAGAATCTTTTTAATGCAGTTCAAAATCTCATTATAATGAGCCTCAATCAAGTATCTATGTGATTCATACAACTTTCTTTTCTGTATTTAATGGTCATGGACAGAGGAGTCCACTCTGTGGTGGCCTGCACTCCAACTCCCCATTAGTCCCCATTTTCCTCTCCAGAAGCTGGTGACACACCACCCCTCCATTGGGGGGGGCAACACATAGGCAATTATTGCCTGATGCAGGCATGAGAAGGGCTGGGTCCCTTAACTCAAAGTGGGACCAACTTTGAGAGGCCGAGGCGGGTGGATCACGAGGTCAAGAGATTGAGACCATCCTGGTCAACATGGTGAAACCCCGTCTCTACTAAAAATACAAAAACATTAGCTGGGCATGGTGGTGCGTGCCTGTA
>NW_016107368.1:2682052-2684307 GCF_001604975.1 Cebus imitator | reverse complement strand
ATTTTTGTACTTTTGGTAGAGACAGAGTTTTGCTATGTTCCCTGGGCTGGTTGTGAACTCTTGGGCTCAAACAATCCTCCCTCCCAATCATTCATCACTTTGGTTGCCAATCACCACATGCGTGAGTAAGGCATGTCAGATCATCCATTCAATCAGCACACTTGGACTCCCAAAGTGCTGCTGGAATTATAGGTGTGAGCCACTGTGCCTGGCCAAAGTACTATATTTCTAATGATGTATTTTTTCAGTTTGGGAACGTTTGGGCAGCTTCTGTATAGTCATAAATTTTTTTTTTCAATCAGACAATAAGAGAGACATATAAGCTTCTTTCCAGTGATAACTCACTACTGATTTTAAAAGCACTCCAATAGTAGAGTGTTTAAGTTATAGCTTGAAGATGTTTGTCACAGTGTTGTATACAGTAGAGAAAAGTTGGAAATGACACAAGCTCATGTTCAATACGCTATGACACAGGTACACCAGAGTTTACCAGGCAGCCATCCAAAAACAAGTTCTAAAAGGGTTAATGAGTTGAAAAGATATTCATATTATGACAAGCAGAAAAATGAAATATAAATATTTCAATATATGTAATACATATATAGTTAATGGTTCATTTTTTTCCCAGAAGTTGATTTTGAAGATATTATTGATGAATTTGCTTCCATTAAAACCAGGAAAGCGCTGGGCATAGTGGTGTGCACCTGTAATCCCATGTACTCAGGAGGCTGAGGTGGGAGAGTGGCTTGGGCCCTGGAGGTCAAGGCTGCAGTGAGCCAAGATGGTGCCACTACACCCCAGCCTGGGAAATAGAGCAAGAATCTGACTCCAAAAATAATAAAAAAGTTATCTTAAAAATCTTACAAAAATTTAAACACAAACGGAAAATTAAAATTTTAATAATTTTGGTTTGGGGATACATAAAACATTTAAACAATGTTTTAAATTCTGATATACTTTCCAGTTTCTCAATATTTTTTCAACTAATGTTTTGGAATGCAATGCGTGTAGTACATGGTCAATAAATATTTCATGAGTGAATGGATCTGTATTTTCTTGCACACCATAAATTATCCAGATTATAAGAAGGCAAATTTATTTCACGTTGTATTTATGGGATTAGAGAACCATGCAGTTTGTACTGTGTCTCCTGTCTCCCTCTAGTGGAGAGGAATGAGACCACAGGGGTAAAAGAATGGCAAGTGTAGTTTGATGGTAGTAAGACATCTAACTCCCTGGCCAGGTGTGGTGGTTACGCCTGTAATCCCAGCACTTTGGAAAGCCAAGGTGGACAGACCACTTGAGGTCAGGAGTTCGAGCCCAGCCTGGCTAACATGGTGAAACCCCTGTCTCTACCAAAAATAATGATTTTTAACTAATCTATAACAATTGTGAAAATTTATGGGGTACAGGTGGGATTTTGATACATGCATACAATATGTAATGATTCAATTGTTGATGGTCATAATGTGACCTCTGTTTGTCTTCTTAGTTTAAACGAATTTAAACAAGAGACACATAGCAAAGGAGATGCAGCAGAGGGTAGCCTTTTGCAAAGGAAAACGAATATCAAGTTAACAGACAGGGCCCAGTGGCTCACACCTGTAATTCCAGCACTTTGGGAGGCTGAGGAGGGTGGATCACCTGAGGTCAGAAGTTTGAGACCAGCCTGGCCAAGATGGTGAAACCCTGTCTCTACTAAAAAATACAAAAATTAGCTTAGCACCTGTAATCCCAGCTACTCAGGTGGCTGAGGCAGGATAATCACTTGAACCCAGGAGGTGCGGGTTGCCGTGAGCTGAGATTGTGCTATTTCTCACCAGCCTGGAAGACAGAGCAAGACTCCAATTCAAAAGCGAACAAATAATAAATTCTTTCTTCACCAGTCAAATGACCTCTGCTTAATGCTTTCCAGTGACAGGAAGTCATCCCTAAAGCAGCCTGTTTTTGATAGATAGATAATAGATAGTTAGGGCCAGATGCAGCAGCTCACACCTATAATCCCAACACTTTGGGAGGCTGAGGGGGGCAGACCAACTGAGGTCAGGAGTTCCAGACCAGCGTGGCCAACATGGTGAAACCCCTGTCTCTACTAAAAATACAAAAATTAGTCGTGTGTGGTGGTGCATGCCTGTAATCCCAGCTACTTGGGAGGCTGAATCAGGAGAATAGCTTGAACCCGAGAGACAGAGGTTGAAGTGAGCTGAGTGCCACTGCACTCCAGCCTGGGCAACAAAGCTAAATTCCATCTCAAA
>NW_016107368.1:2679486-2681297 GCF_001604975.1 Cebus imitator | reverse complement strand
TTTTTTTTGGTAGAGATGATCTTGCCATGTTACCCAGGCTGGTCTTGAACTCTGGCCTCAAGCAGTCCTCCTAACTTAGCCTCCCAAAGTGCTAGGATTACAGGCATTTGCCACAGCACTCAGCACCTTGTTCTATTCTTTGAAAGTGACACAGAATGATGTAATCATCCTTCAGATATTTGAAAACATCTAACAACCTATCATTTCAGCATTTTCTTTCCTGGATCCACTACACGGTTTCTTCAGTTCCTCTAAGTGTGGTAGATTTTTAAGTTTTTGTGTCTTCTGGATCCAACACAGATGTCACTATTTCCATGAAGTGCTGTAGAAATTGACCAGCTCATTCCCTTCTTCTCTCTATCCTGTGAATGTTTCAGGAACAAGGATACCGTTCCTAAGGCAGATGAACAGATTCATGCAGGAGCTCAATAAAGTAATGAAGAAAGAAGGAAGACAAAAAGGAGAAAATAAAAAGGGAAAGAACCACTTAAATAATATTTATGAAATCTTGATCCTTTTTATTTTGCTATGCCATGGTCAAATTCTGATTCTTTCTTTAAAAAGTCTATGTGAACTGAATGCAGGGGCTTATGCCTATAATCCCAGCATTTGGGGAGGCCAAGGTGGGAGGATCACTTGAACCCAGCAGTTTGAGGCCAGCTTGGGCAACATAGCGAGACCCCATCTCTAAAAAAATAAAAAATAAAAAAATTAGCTGGGCCTGGTGGTGCGTGCCTGTAGTCCCAGCTACTCCAGAGGCTAAGATGGGAGGATGGCTTGAGCCCAGGAGAGGGAGGCTGCAGGGAGCTGTGATCATGCCACTACATTCCAGCCTGGGCGACAGAGCAACACCCTGTCTTGAAAAAAATAAATTATAATACAAATGAAAAATCTCTGTGTTTTAATGACTAAAAGGTATAAATGTCTCAAAGTGGGACATACTTATGTAAAATATGGGACATGAAATATTTAGCATATACCGCTAATAAAAATTATTTACTGCTTATGAGAAATTCAAATTTAACTGGCCATCTGGGATTTTTCTTTGCTCCACGTCTGGCAGCTGCAGGGGTTAGAACACAAGGAGATGCCGGCTAGTCTACATCTGAGTCTGAGCCACCGCATCGTCCACTTCATACATCATGGGAAAAACAATGATACAAACAGGATTCGAAATATAGAGTCACTTAAAATGGACGGTCACATCTAATACATATGCCAGAACCATTATTTTGGATATGAAGAAAGAAGTATATAGTTTTCATGCATGAGAAATGAGTATTCTACTTGCTCCCGTCAACAAAGATTAAACAAAATATTTCAATAATGTGAATTTAGAGGGAATCCTGCCCCAAGTCTTTCATTTGTAGGTTCAGATATGCCTTCAATAAACACTACCTGGGGAAAAAAACTCTATTTTCTAATTTTATTTTTATTTCTTTATTGAGATAGAGTCTCGCTCTGTCACCCAGACTGGAGTGCAGTGGGTGATCTCAGCTCACTGCAACCTCTGCCTTCTGGGTTCAAGTGATTCTCCTTCCTCAGCCTCCCGGATAGCTGCAATTACAGGAGCCCACCACCACACCTGGCAAATTTTTGTATTTTTAGTAGAGATGGGGTTTTGCCATGTTGACCAGGCTGGTCTCGAACTCCTGACCTCAGGTGATCCGCTCACCTTGACCTCCCAAAGTGTTGGGATTACAGGAATGAGCCACCACACCTGGCCTGTTTTTTACATTTTAAATCAGGCAATTATAAAATATCAAACATCTATATTCCAATCACCCAGAATGGACAATTACTGACACTTT
>NW_016107368.1:2675141-2678743 GCF_001604975.1 Cebus imitator | reverse complement strand
CCCAGCTAATTTTTTGTAGTTTTAGTAGAGACGGGGTTTCACCGTGTTGACCAGGATGGTCTCGATCTCTTGACCTCGTGATCCATCCGCCTCAGCCTCCCACAGTGCTGGGATTACAGACTTGAGCCACCGCGCCCAGCCTATTGCCTAGCATTGTTTAGTGAATTTACATTTTTACATATATACAAAACACGTGTGCTTATTATGTTTGATCCTACTTTTTGGTTAAATTCTTCTTTAAAGATGAATGCAGCTGGGCAAGGTGGCTTACGCCTGAAATCCCAGCACTTTGAGAGACTGAGGCGAGCAGATCACCTGGAGTCAGGAGTTTGAGACCAGCCTGGCCAATAGGGTGAAGCCCTGTCTCTACTAAAAATACAAAATTAGCCGAGCATGGTGGTGGGTGCCTGTAATCCTAGCTACTCGGGAGGCTGAGGCAGGAGAATCGCTTGAACCCAGGAGGCAGAGGTTGCAGTGAGCCAAGATTACGCCACTGCACTCCAGCCTGGGTGACAGATCCACACTCCATCTCAAAAAAAAAAAATGAATCCTCTGCTTCTGGGTACCGAGAACCAGCTTGGCTGGAGAGACCCCCACCCAGGCGGCGCTGAAGGAACCGAGAGGCAGACACCCAGATGGAACGGCAAAGTGAGACTATCCGAGGGGCCAGCAGCCTTCCAACCTGAGAACCTCGGGGACTGGCGGCATTCCAGGCTGAAGACCCCGAGCAGATTCTGATCCACGTATTTACTCTCTTCTGAACAGGTGATTATTATTAACGTATTCTGTATTTTCTCATAACTCAAAAATGTACCAAGTAGGCAGCTGTTACCCACTTACCACTGATCACAGACAAACTAAAAGGTGTTCTCCACGAGGGAGCCACAGGGGCAGAGGCAGATATCTCAAAGAATTGTTGTAACTGGTGTGTGATATTTATACATTGTCCTGCCACTTTGGAATGCCTGACGTGATTTTTCACCTGGGGTGGGGGGCGGCTAGGCTTTCCTTGCCATTGTTCTCAGCAAAGAATATATTCTATCATACACTCAGCATTCATCAATATTCATCTCAACAGCTGGGAATCTAATTCCCTATATTATAATTCATAGCCAAACACATAGCGATTACTTGTTTGCACCCAGAGTTCTAACTACAAGAAGAGAATGGGGGAAGTGGGTTTTTGTAAGAGCATGTGCTGAGGCACACACCCCCACAGAGCTAAGCAATCTAGTCTCAGAAATAATACCCATCCTTGTCCAAGTAATGAGAAACAGCCGGATAGCACATAATTAAAGCACCACATTTGATGATGCAGATCATTTAAAAAACGTGGGAGGCTGGGAGCGGTGGCTCACACCTGTAATCCCAGCACTTCGGGAGGCTGAGGAGGGCAGATCACTAAGTCAGGAGTTTGAGACCAGCCTGATCAACATGGTCTCTACTAAAAATACAAAAATTAGCCAGGCGTGGTGGTACATGCCTGTAATCCCAGCTACTCAGGAGGCTGAGGCAGGAGAATCGCTTGAACCTGGGATGCGGAGGTTGCAGTGAGCTGAGATCATGCCCTTGTACTTCAGCCTGCGTGACAGAGCAAGACTAAAAAAAAGAAAATCCACATAAAACTTCTGACTTCCCTAAAACTTAACTAATAGTTGCCTATTGACCAGGAGTTTTCCCAAATATATGCTTGATTAGCACATATTTTGTATGCCGTGTGTGTTATATACTATATTCATACAATAAAGCAAGCTAGAGAAAAGAAAATGTTAAGAAAAACATAAGGGCCAGTTGCGGTGGCTCATGCCTGTAATCCCAGCACTTTGGGAGGCCAAGGAGGGAGGATCACCTTAGGTCAGGAGTTCGAGACCAGCCTGGGCAACATGGTGAAATCCCATCTCTACTAAAGATACAAAAATTAGCCAAGCATGGTGGCAGGTGCCTGTAACCCCAGCTACTTGGGAGGCTGAGGCAGGAGAATTGCTTGAACCCAGGAGGCGGAGGTTGCAGTGAACTGAGAGCAAGCCATTGCACTGCAGCCTGGGTAACAAGAGTGCACTGGAGCCTGGGTAACAAGAGTGAAACTCTTCCTCAAGAAAAGGAAAGAAAGAGAGAGAAAGGGAAGGAAGGAAGGGAGAGAGAAAGGAGAAAGGAAGGAAGGAAGAGAAAGGAAATGAGAAAAAATTAATAAGGAAGAAAAAATATGAAGCAGATCATCATAAAAGTCTCCATCCTCATCGTCTTTAGGTTGAGTAGACTGTGGAGGAGGAGAAAGGGGAGCAGCTGGTCTTGCTGTGTCAGGGGCGGCAGACATGGAAGAAAAATCCATATATAAATAGATCCATGCAGTTCAAACTCTTATTCAAGTGTGAACTGTAACGACCTTGTTGGTTTCTTGTGCAACCATTTTTGGCTTAAAATCTATTATATCTAATATTGGCAAAGCCATCCCAGCTCTCCCAAGTGTATTTTGTATAGTTTTCAGCTATATTTAGCTCCTACTTTGGGGATTGAGCTAATATCTAAAATTTAAAAGAATCCGGTTTGACTTGATACTAACTTATCCAGTGTTTTTCCCTATGGCCAAACCTACTGCTAGAGATGCCTCAAAGGTGGCATCAGGGGAGGTCCCTCAAGGGGCTGTCCCAGACCATCTCGAGATGGCATCAGTCGGGATTTCAAAGATAGAAGAACCTGAAGGATGCCTCTAGGATAATCCATCCCAAGTATTTATTAGGGGGAACTTACATCCAGAGTCCTCGTGATGGACAGCGAGAAAGGAGATGTGACACCAAGCCTGTCTTTAACAACAGGGTCTGGTTTTGGGGTTTGTGTGAGTATTCAAGGAAACTGACTGAGGGAGGAGCTAGTTTCTATGTGTTCAGCAGCATGTTGATGCTCCACCTCCTGGGTTCAAGCAATCCTCCTGCCTCAGCCTCCATAGTAGCTGGGATTACAGGCATGCGCCACCACGCCCAGTTAATTTTGTATTTTTAGTAGAGACGTGATTTCTCCATGTTGATCAGGCTGGTCTTGAACTCCTGACCTCAGGTGATCCACCCACCTTGGTCTCCCAAAGTGCTGAGATTACAGGTGTAATAAACGTCTCCCTCTCTGTCCCACGAAACCCAATTTCTCACCACAATTGTGTAGGGCAACATCCTATACAGCTTGGTTCATGCCTTTGAATGCTCCCTGGCACCTTCTAGAGCCCAGAGGACCTCTAATCGTACAGTGGAGAATAGACAGCTAGCCGGGTCACAGAGCAGTCAAGGACCGCTGTGTTTTCTCAGTCAGGAAAAAGGAAAGTAGCGGGAGGCCAGGTGCTGTGGCTTACGCCTATAATCCCAGCATTCTGGGAAGCCAAGGCAGGCAGATCACCTGAGGTCAGGGGTTCGAGACCAGCCTGGCCAACTTGGCAAAACCCTGTCTCTACTAAAAATACAAAAATTAGCCATGTATGGTGACAGGCACCTGTAATCCTAGATACTTGAGAGGCTGAGGCAGGAGACTCACTTGAACCTGGGAGGCAGAGGTTGCAGTGAGCCAAGGCCATGCCTTTGCACTCTCCAGCCTGGATGACAGAATGAGACTGTTTCAAA
>NW_016107368.1:2670510-2674966 GCF_001604975.1 Cebus imitator | reverse complement strand
ATATATATATATATATATATATATATATATGACTACAAATTTATGTATATATGTATGACTACAAATATAGATATATGTATGACTACATATGTGTGTGTATATATATATATATATATATGACTACAAAACTAAATGATCCTTCAGCATAGATTAATTACTTCTTGGTTAAAAAGTTATATTTTATAAAAACAACCAAAAAATTATCTTTGGTGTTCTATGTTCACCATTTGGGTGACAAGTACACTAGAAACTGAATCCACACCAGTAAGCAATATATTAATAAAATGAACAAATACAAGTACCCCTGAATCTAAAAAATAAAAATGTAATTTAAAAATAAAAATTTGTTGCATTAGCACTTTTTTATAAAAAAAAATTTTAAGTCAAAAAAATAAAAATTTATATCTTCAAGATTTTTTGCGTAAAAAAATAAAAATGTTAAATTATGTAACAATCATTTCACGTAAAACTTCTGCAATATAATTTCATTTTTTAGGCATTTAAAATTAAATTAGAATTTAATAGAAAAAGTAATTAAAATCAGGCTGGTCACAGTGGCTCACACCTGTAATCCCAGTACATTGGGAGGCCGAGGAGGGTATATCATCTGAAGTTGGGAGTTCGAGACCAGCCTGACCAACATGGAGAAACCATGTCTCCACTAAAAATACAAAATTAGCGGGGCGTGGTGGCACATGCCTGTCATCCTAGCTATTCAGGAGGCTGAGGCAGGAGGATCCCTTGAACATGGGAGGCAGAGGTTGTGGTGAACCAAGATCATGCCATTGCACTCCAGCCAGAGCAACAAGAGCAAAACTCGATTTCAAAAAAAAGAAAGAAAAACTAATTAAAATCCTGGTAAACAGAAATTGAGGTATACAATGACGTGTAAAGGTCTCCCTCTCTGTCCCAGGAAACCAAATTTCTCACCACAAAACCATCCACTCCTTACACGTGTTGCTTTTAAATGCTTTTAATAAGGAACAGGTGGGGAAGGAGACAGTGTGACAATTCGTAGTAGCGAAGAGGACAGGCATTAAAAGACAGGGACCTAAAACCCAGAACTGTCACTGCTGACTCCCCTCACCCGGAGCCACACCCCACAGCTTCTCAGCACCCCCTCCTTCACTTCATCTACTCCTCAGCATTTCTGTCTGCCTCCTTGGCCAGCCTGTCTGCCTGCAAGGCCTTGGCCAGTCTCTCCCTGGCTTTCTTCACCTTCCGGGCCTGTCTCCGGATATCTGCATGAGTCACCAATTGGCCAGAGAGGGGCGGTGGGAGCTGACAACTCACTCCTGGGGGAGCCCTTGCCCCAGTTGGAAGCTTCCCAGGGGTGGGCTCAGCCCGGCTGTGTGTGAGCTCAGCACCAGCTCTGTCCAGAGATTCCCTAGCCATGCCCGGAGCAAGAACACTTAAGACACTGTCCAAATCCAGTGGACTTGAAGAACCTTCTCCTTGGCTGCTGCAGGGGGGCAGGGCCTGCATTCTCTGGTAGGCACAGAGCTGCTGTGGCTTCTCCAGGTGCTCCTCGCCTTTTTTGTGTCTGGCCTGGTTGTCAGGATGAGACCTGATCCTTGTCACTGGCTTCTGGAAGATACAACTAGTGAGCCTCACGGGGAGGGCAGCCCTGGTAGCTCGTCTCCGATGGGCCTTGGCCACGTGGATATCTCGTTTCTTCTGTAAGGCCCAGGGTATCATGTTTCTTTTGAGCTTCCCCTTTCAAAAGAAAAGAAAATGTGAAATTTCATCCAACTGGAAGCTGGAGAAGATCAGCTCTGGGGGCTTCTCTCAGCTCAGTGCAGTCTCCCCACCAGCCTCTCTTTCTGGGGAAATGGGTCTCAAATGGCACCATCCATCCTCAGCACCTGCAGGGTTTGTTAAAGTCAGATCTCTGGACCTGAACCCAGGGAAGTCTAGGGTGGACCCAAGAGTCTGCATTTCTCCATGTGACGCTGATGCTGCTGGCAGAGGCTCCAGGCATCAACACTGGGTCCTGGGACCTCACTGGGCTGATGTGAGCCAAGGACTGAAAGCTCAAGGTCATGACCCAGGGCCAATTCCAGACTGTATTCCTGCTCACCCTCCTCAGAGGACACCCCTCTCATCTCTTCCCTGCCACTGTCAGCTACACACATGCTGGTGCCTGCTGACCCATTCCCAACAGGACACCGGGATCCCAGAGTTCCCTGTTACCCAAGACCTCAGATTTCTCTGTATCTCTTTTTGCTGTGCTTCAGGACACATCATTTTCATAGCTCCTTGACTCCCTGGTCTCCAAAGAAATAAATCATGCACTCGCCAACCCTTAAATACTCACTGCCACACCCAGATCCCATCTTCACCTGAACTCCTCCTGCTCATGAAGAAAAACCTCAGAACACCATGTTTACTTTCTGTTTCTAATAAGCTCAATTAACTAGAATTATACAATGAGAGACTGTTTTGATGACATGCTGCAAAAGATGATGAAGTGCTCCCTAAGATTTGAAATCCTTTCTTGGTGTATCTCAAATTGGAAGACTGGTCTCACGAAGCTCTTTCAACTGCAAACCTCATCAGTGGACTTTTCATTTTAAAGCCTTCATTTCTGTCCTTCTCATTTCATTTCTGTTGTCCTGGGCATAAAGATTAATACTACCCCTCACACTACCCAAGATGTTCCAGTTTGGAGGGAAAATTATTTAGTTCCTTTACAGGGCACCTATGATGTGCCAACCTGTGCAGAAAAAACCCTGCTCCAGAAATAAACTTCAAGTCACCACTCCATTGATTTTCATCTTGGTGAAAAGGAAGACGTAATAAGCACACTAAAAACAAATTTCTGATTGTTGGAAACATATGCTTGGTGCCACAAAGAAAAGTCAGCACTGAGACAAAGGATCTCTCAGCAAGGCAATCTTTACTTTCTGCAGAAAGGGTACTCTCATGGCAAGATGGCTAACAGGAGTACCCATTGTGCAGAAAGTAAAAATTGCCTTGCTGAGAGATCCATTGTCTCAGTGCTGACCTTTCTTTGCAGCACAGAGCATCTGTTTCCAACGGGATAGAATATCAGACATATTTAAGTTCCATAATGAACAAGAAGGGAAAGACAGGAATGGAGGGAGGAGAAAGGGAGAAACAGAAAAGAAATTCACTACAGTCAATCGTGACAGTGAGTTTAGGGAAGGACTAACTTATCATGAAATTTTACCAGAGAACTATTTGTTTTAAAGGGACCAAGCAATTTCTGGTTCAAGAACTTTCCAGAGAGGGAGACAATTTGAAAAGTGCAAGGCTAAATAATACTTCTTCTCCTTCCTAGTGATGTTAGATTAAAAAAAAATCAGAGCTATTATCCCCATATAGTTTCATGGGGAAAAATGAGAATACCTTAAATATTATTCAACAATTATTATCACCTAGGGTGTAACTTTCTACCACATAGCATCTAGTTTTAAGAACAACTCCCTGCTAACTGTAAAGATGTTTTACAGGAAGAAAAAGGACACAAATGTACATTCTTGTGGTCAGTAAGGATCCCGTACTCACCAGAACAGGCGGGCTTGGAAAAGATCTGGACCCAGGCTCTCCCATGGCTGTTGAGTTTCTCCTGCTGACCCCACTCCTGAGATGCAGACAGTCCCTGGCTTGCTGGAGAACACAGTGACTTCTGCCTCTGGGTCCCCTTTTATATAGGGAGGGATTGATAATGCAATTAGTGGCTAATCCACAGGGAACACCCTGGTCTCCACCCATTGGATTGGAGGCATTTCTAAATCCTTATATGGAATCCATTGTGATGTGACCAACATAGAGTTAGTAGAAAAAGAATTTAATATGTTTTTGTGGGGGGAGGGTGGTACTTGCAGCTAATATCAGCATTTTAGATATGTTTCCCTTTTCTCCCATTGTTTCAAACATCTTTGAAAGCATTCTATAGAAATAGGGATGGAATTGTCTATGTACATAAATTTTCACATTATATTTGATTTAGTAACAAAAATTAAAGACAATTTAAATGTTCATCCAGGTTGGGTGTGGTGGCTCACATCTTTAATCTCATCACTTTGGGAGGCCAAGGTGGGTGGATCACCTGAGGTCAGGAGTTTGAGACGAACTTGGCCAGCATGGTAAAACACTGTCTCTACTAAAAATACAAAAATTAGCCAGGTGTGGTGGCGGCCAACTTATAATCCTAGCTACTTGGAAGGCTGAGGCAGGAGAATTGCTTGAACCTGGGAGGCAAAGGTTGTCGTGAGCCGAGATTCCACCATTGTACTCCAGCTTGGGGGACAAGAGTAAAACTCCAACTAAAAAAAAAATGTTCATACAGAAAATAATGCCCAATGGTCTTCCAGTGTTGCTCACTGCATGCCTTGGTTGGGACATCTGCTTTTGAACTTTCACTTTAGTAATCTAGCCTTTTGCTAGGTTCAATCTCATCTTATTTTCTCCCTTTTTTTTTTTTTTTTTT
>NW_016107368.1:2667936-2670476 GCF_001604975.1 Cebus imitator | reverse complement strand
TTGAGACAGTATGTCACCCAGACTAAAGTGCAGTGGCTCAAACAGCTCACTGCAGCCTGCACCTTCTGGGCTCAAGTGATCCTCCCACCTCAGCCTTCTGAGTAGCTGGGACCACAGGCACACCCCACTGCACCCAGCTAATTTTTTTTTTTTTTTGGACACACGGTTTGCCGTGTTGCCCAGGCTGGTCTCACTTCCAGGCTCAAGTGATCCTCCTTCCTCCGTTTCTCAAAGTGCGGTGATTACAGGTGTGAGCCACCTCATCCAGCCAATTTCTTACATCCTTAATTGCAGTTCTAACTACAAGACAGAATAGCTTTAATTAAATAATAGGTTGAAAAGCAGCTACACACTGAGTGAGAGACAATCTTTCTTTTAAGTACCATAAAATGCAAAATGGTAAGGAGAAAATTATAAATTGGATCACATTAAATTATATTAAGATTAAAAAGATGTATTAAGAGCTCTTATTAATCAAGCTGGACATGGTAGCTCACACCTGTAATCCCAGCACCTTGGGAGGCTGAGGTGGGCAGATCACCTGAGGTCAGGAGTTTGAGATCAGCCTGGCCAACATGGTGAAACCCTGTCTCTACTAAAAATACAAAAATTAGTTGGGTATGGTGGTGGGTGCCTGTAATCTCAGCTACTCGGGAAGTTGAGGCAGGAGAATCGCATTAACCTGGGAGGCGGAGGTTGACATTGAGCTGAGATTGCATGACTGCACTCCAGCCTGGATGACTGAGACTCCATCTCAAAAAAAAGAAAAAAGAAAAGAAAAATACCTAATAAATAAACAGACAAAAAAACACAATCTCAACAGCCTTGGTCTTTGTGGTGACTACTCAGTTTTTTCTTAATATTTTTCATGATCTTTGCCTTGTGTAAATCTTCCTGGTTTCATCCCTGGGGAGGCAGACAGATGCTACGTATTTTGCCAATTTGGACCTGGGGCTAGGAAGTTTAAGACACAATTAGCTTACAGATTTAATTACATCATGGCAATTTCAATGTACGGTGCCCTCCACCCCCCGACCCAGCAAACTCCAATATACAGATACAACATGCTGCACTCCAGCCTGGGTGACAGAGTGAGACTCCATCTAAAAAAGAAAGAAAGATATCCTATTAATCAAAATGCTAGAAACTGGTGTTGGAAAATCCTAGTTGGAGAAGATATTTGCATGACATGCATCCAGTAAAGTACATCAAGCCACAATACAGAATAGAAACATGTCTGTCAAATGAGAAAAAGAAATACTGAAAATTTGCATACAAGATGCATGAAAAACTTCAGTAGGCACTACTGAAAAGAGAATAAATAAATGATCAGTACAATTCTGAACACATGTCTAAATGCTGTTTAGCTTCAGATAAACACTTATAAAAATCACAGTGAGATACTCATACACACTTCTGTTGGGCTAAAATGAAAAAACAGCAATGCCAAGTGCAGACAAGGCTGTGGAGACATCACACCATTCGCGTCTAGCCAGTGAGAGTTTAAATGGAAAGAAATGTACTTTGTTTCCCAGCCTGGAAGTACATTGGAATCTCCTGGAGACTTTGAAAACCTAATGGCAGCACTTGTCCCTATACATTTTTATTCCACTGATGTTGGATGTACCCTGGGCTATAGGACTTTTAAAAGCCCCCAAAGGCCCAAAGGACAGCTCAGGATGACACACCACTTCCCGGGTTGGCTTGGAGTCTGTGGTTCTGAACCTTGGTTTACATAAAACACACCTGGGACTGTTTTCACACCTGGGCACCTCCCAGACCGGTGTCTCGGGATGCCTGTGAGAGGGACCAGAAAATCAGAATTTATTTATTTATTTATTTATTTAGACAGAATCTCGCTCTGTCACCCAGGCTAGAGAGCAGTGGCGTCACCTCAGGTCACTGCAAGCTCCGCCTCCTGGGTTAAGAGATTCTCCTGCCACAGCCTCCCAAGTAGCTGGGTTTACAGGCATGCGCCTCCACGCCTGGCTAATTTTTGTATTCTTAGGAGAGACAGGTTTCACCATGTTGGCCAGGCTGGTCTTGAATTCCTGACCTCGAGATCTGCCTGCCTCAGCCTCCCAAACAAAATGTATCATTATTATTGTTGTAAGAACTGCAAGTCCTGGCCGGGTGGGGTGGCTCACACCTGTAATCCTAGCACTTTGGGAGTCAGAGGTGGGTGGATCATTTGAGGTCAGGAGTTTGCAGCCAGCCTGGCCAACTAAGGGAAACCCCGTTTCTACTAAAAATACAAAAATTAGGCCAGGCATGGTGGCTCACACCTATAATCCCAGCACTTTGGGAGGCCAAGGGGGGTGGATCACTTGAGGTCAGGAGTTCAAGATCAGCCTGGGCAATAGGGTGAAATCCCATCTCTACTAAAAATACAAAAATTAGCCCAGTGTGGTGGCGCATGCCTGTAATCCCAGCTATGATGGAGGCTGAGAATCACTTGAACCCAGGAGGCAGAAGCTGCGGTGATCTCAGATTGCACCACTGCACTCCAGGGGTGACAGACCGAGACTCCACCTCAAAAA
>NW_016107368.1:2664633-2667836 GCF_001604975.1 Cebus imitator | reverse complement strand
AAAAAAAAAAAAAAAAAAAGCAAAACAAAACCATGCTTGGGTGTGGTGGCAGGCACCTATAATAACAGTGACTTGGTAGACTGAGGCAGGAGAATTGCTTAAACCCAGGAGATGGATTTTTGGGTGAGCTGAGGTCACACCACTGCACTCCAGCCTGGGTGACAGAGCGAGACTCCATCTCAAAAAAAGAAAAAAAACCCTCCAAATCCTTCAACTGTATGTCAAGAAGAGGGACATTTCTGTCATTTCAGGGGGTCTCAGGCTTTGTGGCACATTTGAATTTCCCTTTAAAATGTAAAAGGATTGGTGTCTGGACCCCCGGCAGGGTCATTTGTATGTGTATAATAGAGTTTGCTGAGATGCTGAGGAAGGCTTCAGTACATTGAAATTGCCCTATGTGATTAAATATGTAAGCTAATTGTGTCTTAAAGTTCCTAGCCCCAGGTCCAAATTGGCAAAATAGCTAGCATCTGACTGCATCCCAGAAGACCAAACCAGGAAGATTTATACAAGGAAAGGATCATGAAAAATAATAAGAAAAAACGGAGTGTCACTGCAGAGACCAAGGCTATTGAGATTGTATTTTTTATCTGTTTATTGATTAGGTGTTGGGTTTTTAAAAATTTGTTTGTTTTGAGACGGAGTCTCACTCTGTTGCCCAGGCTGAAGTGCAATGGCATGATCTCAGATCACCACAACCTCCGCCTCCCGGGGCTCAAGGGATTCTTGCACTTCAGCCTCCCGAGTAGCTGGGACTACAGGTGCCCACCACCACGCCAGGCTAATTTTTGTATTTTAGTAGAGATGGGGTTTCACCATGTTGGCCAGGCTGATCTTGAACTCCTGGCCTCAAGCGATCCACCTACCTCGGTCTCCCAAAGTGCTGCTATTAGAGACACAAGCCACCACACCCGGCTGTGTTTTGTTTTTAATTGTACATATTTAAGGCATTCACGATGTTTTGATACACATATGTCGTGAAATGATTACTACAATGAAGCAAAGGAACATATCCATCTCCTGATGTATTACATTTGTGTATGTGTGTATAGAAAGAGTGGCTGAAATCTACTCTTTAGGCAAATTCCCAGTATACAAGGCAATAGTCCTGAGGTTGCTTGTGTGAGGTGGAAGTTTGCTACAGATTGGCCATAAGCAGGAGTTTATTCTCATTCTCTTTCCCTCAATGGTTATTGCCATAGAGCTTATATAGAGCAAAGTGCAAAAAATCAGACACACACGTCTTCACGAACTTTCACTAACTGAACATACCCAGGTACCCAGCGCTGAAATCAATGAACAGATAGTGGCTTCATCCACAGGTGCCTTTTCCTGCCACCCTGTCCTGCCCACACAAGGGCACCCTGTATTGTAACAGCATCTAGGATTTGTTTTGTTGGTTTTCTTTTCATGTGTAGGGAACCACATGGTATGCACTGTCTTCGGTGTGGATCAACCTCAGCTTTGATGATCAGTGCTTAAGGTAGTGCCGGTTGTCATCTGTGAGTTCTGATTGCTGTGAGGAGATCCGAGAGGTGCAGGTGCCCCAGTATTTATTCATTCTCCTGCTTCATTGATTGGTTTCTAGCAAGAGCTATTATGACTGCAGGTTCTGTGACCCTGAGAACATGAAATTGGTGGGCACATGTGCACAGTATTGAGATAAATGCTGTGTGCAAGGAAAGAAGGTAGACATATATACGGCTTGTGGGGTTTGTTTGTTTATTTGAGACAGAGTCTCGCTCTGTCTCCCAGGCTGGAGTGCAGTGGTGTAATCTTGGCTCACCGCAACCTCCACCTCCTAGGTTCAAGAGATTCTCCTGCCTTAGCCTCCCAAATAGCTGGGACTACAGGCATTTGCTACCATGCCCTGCTAATGTTTTGTATTTTTAGTAGAGACGAGGTTTCATCATGTTGGTCATGCTGATCTCGAACTTCTGACCTCAAGTAATGCAGTGCCTCAGCCTCCTAAAGTGCTGGGATTACAGGTGTGAGCCACTGTGCCCAGTCTACAGCTGCTGTTTTTGAGACAGAGTTTTGCTCTGTTACCCAGGCTGGAATGCAGTGGCTCAAAACATAACTCACTACAGCCTTGATCTCCTGGGCTCAAGTGATCCTCCCACTTCAGCCTCCTGAGAAGATGGACTACAGGCACGAATCACCATGCCTGGCAATTTTTTAGTTTTTGCAGAGATAGGGTCTTCCTATGTTGTCCAAGCTGGCGTCAGACTACTGACCTCAAGCGATCCTCCCACCTCTGCCTCCCAAAGTGCTGGGATTACAGGCATAAGCCACCGTGCCTGGCCCTATACAGCCTTAATAGATGTTTGCATATAGTTTTCCAAAGTGGTTATTCCAGTTTCAACTCCCACTATCTCTACAGGTAAGACTGGTCTCTCCAGGGTCTTGTCAGCACTAGGTGTTTCTGTGTTTTTCCCTTTAGCTAAGCTGATATCTGGATAATAGTATCTCACTGTAATTTTAATTTTTTTTAGCATTTCCCTGAAGCTAGAGGGATTAAACATTTGCTCAAATTTTGCTGGTCATTTAGGCCAGGGGTGGTGGCTCATGCCTGTAATCTCAGCACTTTGGGAGGCCAAGGTAGGTGGATCACTTGAGGTCAGAAGTTCAAGACCAGGCTGGGCAACAAGTGAAACCTTGTTTTTACTCAAAATACAAAAACTAGCTGGGCGTGGTGGCAGGAGCCTGTAATCCTACATACTCAGGAGGCTCAGGCAGGAGAATCTCTTGAACCCAGAAGGCAGAGGTTGTGGTAAGCCAAGATCATGCCACTACACTCCAGCCTGGGTGACAGAGCGAGACTCCATCTCCAAAAAAAATTTTTTTTACTTGTCATTTGTTTATCTTCTTTTGTGTAGGATCCATTCAACGTTTTCACCCAGTTTCAAGTGTGTTTTCTTTACTTTTCTCTGTTTGTTTGACATTATTCTTTACATACTCTGGCTTGATGTACTCTTCTGGGAATATAGAATCAAAACCTCTTTTCCCACTCTGATTTTCCACCTTTTCTCTCTTACTGATGCATTTTAATGAATAGTTGCTCTTAATATGTCTTAATATGGTTCAAATTTTAATTTTCTTCTTTCTATATTGAGTTTTATTGTATTAAGGAGAAACACTGTCTCCTCATTGACTGTGACGCTGTTCTTCTAACTCGGTTTTTTTTTTTTTTTTTTTTTTTT
>NW_016107368.1:2656004-2664588 GCF_001604975.1 Cebus imitator | reverse complement strand
TTTTTGTGGGGGACAGAGTTTCACTCTTGTTGCCCAGGCTGGAGGGCAATGGCGCAACCTCGGCTCACCACATCTGCCTTCCCGGTTCAAGCAATTGTCCTGCCTCAGCCTCCCGAGTAGCTGGGATTATAGGCACGTGCCACCACACCCAGCTAATTTTGTATTTTTAGTAGAGATGGGTTTCTCCATGTTGGCCAGGCTGGTCTCGAGCTCCTGGCCTCAAGTTATCCACCTACCTCAGTCTCCCAAAGTGCTGGGATTACAGGTATGAGCCACCTCTCCTGGATGAAGTAATAATTTCTTTGTAATGACTGTGTGGTATATTCTATAGGATTGTGAATAAGTTTTGGGCTTTCTTTTCGTTTTTTTTTTAGACGGAGTCACACTCTGTCGCCCAGGCTGGAGTGCGATGGCGCGATCTCGGCTCACTGCAACCTCCGCCTCCTGGGTTCAAGCGATTCTCCTGCCTGAGCCTCCTTAGTAGCTGGGATTATAGCTGCATGCCACTTCGCCTGGCTAATTTTTGTATTTTTAGTAGAGACAGGGTTTCACCATCTTGGCCAGGTTGGTCTTGAACTCCCGACCTCGTGATCCACCCAGCTCAGCCTCCCAAAGTGCTGAGATTATAGACATGAGCCACCATGCCTGGCTGGGCTTTCTTTTCTTGAAGAACATTTAAACAGTCTTTAATTTTTGTTACTAAATCAAATAGGACATGAAAATTTATGTACACAGACAATTCCATCCCTATTTCTATAGAATGCTTTCAAAGATGTTTGAAACAATGGGAGAAAAGGGAAACATATCTAAAATGCTGATATTAACTGCAAGTACCACCCTCCCACACACCCAAACATATTAAATTCTTTTTCTACTAACACTTTATGTTGGTAACACCACAATGGATTCCATATAAGGATTTAGAAATGCCTCCAATCCAATGGGTGGAGACCAGGGTGTTCCCTGTGGATTAGCCACTAATTGCATTATCAATCCCTCCCTATATAAAAGGGGACCCAGAGGCAGAAGTCACTGCATTTTCCAGCAAGCCAGGGACTGTCTGCATCTCAGGAGTGGGGTCAGCAGGAGAAACTCAACAGCCATGGGAGAGCCTGGGTCCGGATCTTTTCCAAGCCCGCCTGTTCTGGTGAGTACGGGATCCTTACTGACCACAAGAATGTACATTTGTGTCCTTTTTCTTCCTGTAAAACATGTTTACAGTTACCAGGGAGTTGTTCTTAAAACTAGATGCTATGTGGTGGCAAGTTACACCCTAGGTGTTAATAATTGTTATATAATATTTAAGGTATTTTCATTTTTCCCCATGAAACTATATGGGGATAATAGCTCTGATTTTTTTTTTCCAAATACAACATCACTAGGAAGGGGAAGAAGTATTATTTAGCCTTGTACTCTTCAAATTGTCTCCCTCCCTGGAAAGTTCTTGAACCAGAAATTGCTTGGTCCCTTTAAAACAAATAGTTCTCAGTTAAAATTTCATGATTAGTTAGTCCTTTGCTAAACTCACTGTCATGATTCACTGAAGTGAATTTCTTTCTTTTCTGTTTCTCCCTTTCTCCTGCCTCCATCCTTCTCTGTCTCTCCCTTCTTGTTCGTTATGGAACTTAAATATATCTGATATTCTATGCTGTTGGAAACAAATGCTCTGTGCTGCAAAGAAAAGCCAGCACTGAGACAAAAGCCAGCACTCTCAGCAAGGCAATCTTTACTTTCTGCAGAAAGGGTACCCTTTCTGGTCACCAAGCATCTGTTTCCAACAATCAGAAATTTGTTTTTAGTGTGCTTATTATGTTTTCCTTTGCATCAAGATGAAAATCAACAGAACAGTGACTTGATGAAGTTTATTTCTGTATAAGGGGTTCTACTGCACAGCTTGGTACATCATAGGTGCCCTGTACCTAAAGGAACTAGATAATTTTCCCTCCAAACTGGAACATCTTGGGTAGTGTAAAGGGTATCAATCTTTATGCCAGGACAATAGAAATGAAACGAGAAGGACAGAAATGAAGACTTTAAAATGAAAAGTGCACTGATGAGGTTTGCGGCTGAAACAGCTTCATGAGACCAGTCTTCCAATTTGAGATAGAGCAAGAAAGGATTTCAAATCTTAGGGAGCACTTCATCATCTTTTGCAGCATGACATCAAAACAGTCTCTCATTGTATAATTCTAGTTAATTGAGCTTATTAGAAACAGAAAGTAAACATGGTGTTCTGAGGTTTTTCTTCGTGAGCAGGAGGAGTTCAGGTGAAGATGGGATCTGGGTGTGGCAGTGAGTATTTAAGGGTTGGCGAGTGCATGATTTATTTCTTTGGAGACCAGGGAGTCAAGGAGCTATGAAAATGATGTGTCCTGAATCACAGCAAAAAGAGATACAGAGAAATCTGAGGTCTTGGGTAACAAG
This sequence comes from Cebus imitator, assembly GCF_001604975.1. NCBI lineage: Eukaryota > Metazoa > Chordata > Mammalia > Primates > Cebidae > Cebus > Cebus imitator. The sequence continues at coordinate 2,662,164 of NW_016107368.1, read as the reverse complement.
GAACTCTGGGATCCCGGTGTCCTGTTGGGAATGGGTCAGGAGGCATCAGCATGTGTGTAGCTGACAGTGGCAGGGAAGAGATGAGAGGGGTGTCCTCTGAGGAGGGTGAGCAGGAATACAGTCTGGAATTGGCCCTGGGTCATGACCTTGAGCTTTCAGTCCTCGGCTCACATCAGCCCAGTGAGGTCCCAGGACCCAGTGTCGATGCCTGGAGCCTCTGCCAGCAGCATCAGCGTCACACGGAGAAATGCAGATTCTTGGGTCCACCCTAGACTTCCCTGGGTTCAGGTCCAGAGATCTGAGTTTAACAAACCCTGCAGGTGCTGAAGATGGATGGTACCATTTGAGACCCATTTCCCCAGAAAGAGAGGCTGGTGGGGAGACTGCACTGAGCTGAGAGAAGCCCCCAGAGCTGATCTTCTCCAGCTTCCAGTTGGATGAAATTTCACATTTTCTTTTCTTTTGAAAGGGGAAGCTCAAAAGAAACATGATACCCTGGGCCTTACAGAAGAAACGAGATATCCACGTGGCCAAGGCCCATCGGAGACGAGCTGCCAGGGCTGCCCTCCCCGTGAGGCTCACTAGTTGTATCTTCCAGAAGCCAGTGACAAGGATCAGGTCTCATCCTGACAACCAGGCCAGACACAAAAAAGGCGAGGAGCACCTGGAGAAGCCACAGCAGCTCTGTGCCTACCAGAGAATGCAGGCCCTGCCCGCCTGCAGCAGCCAAGGAGAAGGTTCTTCAAGTCCACTGGATTTGGACAGTGTCTTAAGTGTTCTTGCTCCTGGCATGGCTGGGGAATCTCTGGACAGAGCTGGTGCTGAGCTCACACACAGCCGGGCTGAGCCCACCCCTGGGCAGCTTCCAACTGGGGCAGGGGCTCCCCCAGGAGTGAGTTGTCAGCTCCCACCGCCCCTCTCTGGCCAATTGGTGACTCATGCAGATATCCGGAGACAGGCCCGGAAGGTGAAGAAAGCCAGGGAGAGACTGGCCAAGGCCTTGCAGGCAGACAGGCTGGCCAAGGAGGCAGACAGAAACACTGACAAGTAGATAAAGTGGAGGAGGAGGGGACAGTCAGAAGCTGTGGGAATTGGCCCCAGTGTTGGTGGGGGGTTGTCAGTGGAGACAGTCCTGGGTTTTAAGTCCCTATCTTTTAATTTCCATCCTCTTTGCTACTATGAATTGTCACACTTTCTCCCTCTCCACCTGTTCTTTATTAAAAGTATTTAAAGGCAACAGGTATAAGGAGTGGAAGGTTCTGTGGTGAGAACTCGGGTTTCCTGGGACAAAGAGGGAGACCTTTACACGTCATTGTACACCTCAATTTCTGTTTACCATGATTTTAATTAGTTTTTAGATTCTAATTTAATTTTTGGCTGGGTGTTGTGGCTTATGCCTGTAGTCCCAGCACTTTGGAAGACTGAGGTGGGCATTTCATCAATGGTCAGGCGTTTGGAACCAGCCTGGCCAATATGGCAAAACCCCATCTCTACTAAAAATACAAAAATTAGCCAGGAGTGGTGGCATGGCCCTGTATTCCCAGTTACTTAAGACGCTGGGCAGGAGACTCACTTGAACCTGGGAGGTGGAGGTTGCAGTGAGCTGAGATTGCACCATTGCACTCCAACCTAGAGACAGAGCAAGACTCTGTTTAAAAACAAAGAAACAAAACAAAAAAAACCCTGTAATTTAATTTTAGATTAAATCCTTAAAAAAATGAAATTAAATTATGTAATTTTAAATGAAACAAATACAATACATAATTTAATAAAAATTTATTACATTTTCATTTTTAAATTTTCTTTTTTTGAAATTTTCACCCCACGTGTACATGTATATGTTTGTTATGTGGATATATTTGTTAATGGTGGGGGTTGGGTTTATAGTTTATGGGTTACCCAAATATTGAACATTGTACCCAGTAGCTAAGTTTTCAACCAATGGGTAATTAAATTCAATTAACCTAGACTGAAGGATTATTCAGTGTTTTGTCGTTACATTTTCTCCTTATAATATACATTCTCAAGGAGGTATTGATATGTAGCCCAAGAGATTATTTTTTAATTAAACATTTTTACCACATTTACTCTGATGTGCTTATCAGACATTTTTTGCCGGTATCAAAATATCTCATGTACTACCTAAATATAGACACTATGTCCCTTCCAGCTGTTTCATTTTGAGTTTCCTTACCTCTTTCCCTGTCATTGACCAAAGCATGTAATGGAATACTTCACAGCAATTATTTTATGCATGTTCTGGTTAGGTAGAAGCTACTGGTTGTGTTCACTCTTGTTATAACCAAGGGATGGAAAGGGCCGCACTCTGAGTTGGAATCATGAGTCCTTTATTGCCGGGGATGGAGAGTCAGCTCACGTTCAAAATCTCTCGGCCCCAGTGAAGGGGTAGGATTTCCCTTTTATATGTTGCTCAGGGTAATGGGGGCAAAGCAGAATTTTACAGAAGCAGAGTAAGCGAATTATGGGAGGAGGCTAGTAACTAGGAAGCAGGAGGCTCCCATGATCGTGGATTAACTAAGGAGGGTATACACAAGCGGTTCCCACGATTGCTGGTTACCAAGGAGGGGCATTCGATACTTTCCATGCAATTAATTAAGGGGGTATTCATAATAGGAAGTGGGCTTGTCAAGCAGGATATGGTTACAATGGTTACATGTTTCTGTGGTTTTAATCACAACATGACCCAGCACCGTGTGACCCAGGTATGCACTTGGGAGAAATGGTGGGAGGGGTGAGGCAGAGGTGAAGATGGAGTCTGTCAGGCTAACACAGGGTAGGTTAGCACACTCTAGCAGAGTTTAGGTGGCAGGAAGTGCCTATCGGAAGCTACTGCACACCAGGCTGGGAGACACAGCAAGACTCTGTCTCTAAATATGTGTAATTTATATATAAATCATACCTATAACACATATTATACAATTATATATTTATTATATATATATATTTTTATATATAATGTACACTCCCAAAGTGCTTAAGTGAATTACTTAAGTGAAAAATTAAATAATTAAATTATATATAATACACCCCCAAAGTGCTGAGATTACACACGTGAGCCACCTTGCCCAGTCGAGATTATTAACAATAGCCAGGATGGGGATAAAAGAGAAGGAGCAGTGGATGCTGTGAGCCTCAACCTGGAGTCCTGTCCATGGCCAATGCTTCCATCCCCCAGCTGCTGGGAATATTGCCTGCTGACAGTTCACAGCTGTGTGCCTCACAGGAAATGTCAGAATTACAGGATGCCAGGAGTTCCACAATGCAGTGAACTGCCCTATTCTAGATTACGACATTCTCAGGGGCATCCAGAGATCAGGTGTACGCCTGTAATCCCAGCACTTTGGGGGGCTGAGGCGGCAGTTCGAGACCAGCCTGACCAACATGGAGAAACCTCACCTCTACTAAAAATACAAAATTAGGCCGGGCGCAGTGGCTCACGCCTGTAATCCTAGCACTTTGGGAGGCCGAGGTGGGTGGATCACCTGAGGTCAGGAATTTGAGATCAGCCTGACAAACATGGTGAAACCCCGTCTCTACTAAAAATACGAAATTTAGCCGGGCGTTGTGGCGGGATCCTGTAATCCTAGCTACTCGGCAGGCTGAGGCAGGAGAATCACTTAATCCCGAGAAGTGCAGCATTTTAGGGCGGGACCAGCTGGGGCCGGAAGGGGAGGTGCAGCTCTGCCAGCCCGAGACCGGAAGCGGAAGCGCGGGAGTGTGTCGTGAGAAGAGCCTCGGTCTCCTCGAGTGGGAAAGAGTCTTGATCTCCGCGAGTCGGCGTTTTGGGCCCGCCTGAAGGAGCCGGGCTCGGGTGATCGGCAGGTCGGGGTTCGGGTGCGAGTGTAGAGAAGGAACCCAGCCGCTGGCCCCGCGTCCCTCCCGGCAGCCGGGTTTCCTCCCCTGAGCCCTCGGGCTGGGAGCCCAAGTCAGCCTGAAGCTGCTGTTTCTTACGCGGTCGTGGCCCCCGCGCCCCTGTCGCCCTCACCCAGGGCGATTCTGCGCCCCATGGGACTTCGGGCTCTAGTTGGAGACATTTCTGGAGGTCACAGAATGCAGGGTAGGAGGGACTGTGCTGCTGTAATCTAGAGGGTGGAGGCCAGGAATGCTAGTAGCGCAGCACCCTGCAGCGCGTAAAAGCAGCTGCCGCCTGCAAAGACTCTTCCAGCCCCAAATGTCGGTAGTGCACAGGTTGGGAAACCCTGCTGGAGGGCATTCAGGTCTCTGCAGTCCTGAATACACTGTAGAAATTATTCACAATTCAGCTGAGTCACTTATAGGGCTATAGTGACGAATTTTAAGCATCTGGAGTCACCATAAAATCTCTAGCCACGTGAGTTAAGCAAGTCAAATGCAAACAGCTTTAAGCTCCTTGTTTCATTTTCGGGAGCACATGGCTGGAGAGGAATCAGGTGAATTCAGGCACAGCCGATAGCCTGGGTTCTTCTTATTCTTTAAATCAGTTTTTTTAAGTGAATGGGGTGGCTTTTCTATGCAACAGCTGTATTACCCTCAATAAATACATTTTCCTATAGGTACATATTACGCCCTACAAAAGGCCTCGTAAGCGATTTTTGTGCCCCACCCCCCCCCCCCCTTTTCAGACAAGAAAAGTATCATTCAGGCTCAGATTTGTGTTGAAACCAGCCTCAGGATTCACCCATCCTCACTGATGCGTGGATTTCTGTAAGATCAGGTGAGTACCGTGTAGAACTTGCAAGTTACAAGACTCCGCTGTGTAGAAAAACTGCGAATGAGTTTTTCCTGTGCTCGGGTTGCAAACACAAGGAATTACTAAGAGTGAGCATATCTTTTTTTTTTTTTTTTTTGATTCAGAGTGTCACTGTTGCCTAGGCTGGAGTGCAGTGGTGCTATCTCAGCTCATTGCAACCTCCGCCTCTCAGGTTCAAGCAATTCTCCTGCCTCAGCCTCGCAAGTAGCTGGGATTACAGGTGCGCACCACCGCACCCGGTTAACTTTTGTATTTTTAGTAGAAGATGGGGTTTTGTTATACTGGCCAGGCTGTTCTCAAACTCCTGACCTCAGGTGATTCGCCTACCTTGACCTCCCAAAGTGTTGGGATTACAGGCGTGAGCCACTGAGCCTGGCCATAATGCAGATTTTCTTGAATGTCATAATAATAAAAATTTCAGACTTTTACAGATGAGTACAAATATATCAGCTTTTCACATGTATATGTGAATTTTGGGGGTGCTGTTGTTCTGCCAGCCACAGGGACCAAATAGCAGAGACGCTTGAGAGCTGTGTTCATTGAAGGGTGGAGGCTGAGAGGCTGCAGGGGGGAGTGGGGAAAGAGCCACGGATCTCTGCTTGGTTCCAAGTACCAGTGAACACTTGGCCTGTGGAGAATGGCTGTCTATTCAGTTCTCTCCCAGTCCTTTCCTCCCTGGAGATAGGGCCTATGGGGATCATCCAGTATAAATTCCCTGGGCAAGAGATCTAGAAGGAAGCCAGGGCCTGAATGCTGCATCTCAGTACAAATTTGGAGAGAGACTGAGTGGCCCTGCCTTCCATGGACAGCCACCACCACCCACGCCCTGCAATTCACTCTTACAAATCCCTAAATCCAGATGCCAACCCCCACGCCCCATCCCACCCTTGGCTGCTTTCATCTTTGTACACACACACACACGCACACACGGAGCCCTTTTCTCATAAAAAAGAAAACATTCCGTATATACTGTTGGGTGCCTTATTTTTTTCCCCTTTAATTTACTGGGGATAATAACCTCTATTGATACCTGGAGATCTTATCTCTTTATTTTTTTGAGATAGAATTTCACTCTTGTTGCCCAGGCTGGATAGTGCTGTCTCAGCTCACTGCAACCTCTGCCTCCCAGGTTCAAGCAGTTCTGCCTCAGCCTCCCGAGTAGCTGGGATTACAGGCATGCGCCACCACGCCCAGTTAATTTTTTGTATTTTTAGTGGAGACAGTGTTTCACCGTGTTGGCCAGGTTGGTTTTTGAACTCCTGACCTGAGGTGATCCACTTGCCTCGACCTCCCAAAGTGACGGAGGCAGGGCACAGGCAGGAGAGGGGGTGACGGAGGCAGGGCACGGGCAGGAGAGGGGGTGACGGAGGCAGGGCACGGGCAGGAGAGGGGGTGACGGAGGCAGGGCAC
>NW_016107368.1:2652000-2655523 GCF_001604975.1 Cebus imitator | reverse complement strand
CGGAGGCAGGGCACGGGCAGGAGAGGGGGTGACGGAGGCAGGGCACGGGCAGGAGAGGGTGTGGCCGAGGCAGTGGATGGGCAGGAGAGGGGGTCGCCGAGGCCTGCTTGTGGTCACAGGACACACGGTGAGAGAAAAATGAGTGAACGCAGTGGAAGTTGAGGAGGGAGATTGGGTTCAGAGGGGAGTTTGTGAGCAGTGTTCTAGATGGTGGGACAGTGCCCGGCGATGATGGAGGCTGAGTGTACCTGTGGAAATGTGTGGCCAAGGGGTGTGAGGGCAGAGGGCCGCAGAGCTGAGGAACCCCTGAGACTCTGGGGGGTCTCTGACGTCATGCGGGACCTGGGATTGGAGGTGGGAGGAGTGATGGAGGCAGGTGCTGGAGTACCCAAGGAAGGAGGGCGTGGCAGGGAACACATTACTGACCGCACCTGGACAAGCGGAATGTGCAATGAGACTCCGCGAAGCCTAGGTTCTCAAGGGGTATGGAGCCAGGGACAGATTGGTCATTGTGTTGGGGACAGAGGAAGGCAAGTTTTGCCATTAGGTGGCCCTAAATTCATCTGCTTAGCAAAATAAAGGCTCAATGTGGAAGCCAGAACTTGTATTTGAAGAAGGACGGGAAGAATGAACTGAGGAGGGCCTGTCCCCAGCAGCTCAAGAGGGAGGAGGCTGTGGGGACTTGGAGTGTCCCATTTCTTCCAGAGCACCGTCCTGAGAGTGCTTTGGGAAGAAGGGAGGCGTGTCCTGCCTCCCGGCTGCCCTGTTGCTGTGCGAGTCACAGGATGGCGGCCCTTGTCCTAACCGCCACCGGTGGCGAGTCGTGGGGTCTTGGCATTTCTCAGGCTTGAAAGGCTCTGACCCTCAGCCTGGGAAGGGAGGGGGCTGGGCAGAGCAGGTGAGGCAGGAGTGGAGCCCCAGGGGCCCAGAGGTCCTCCGTGTCCAATCGGGTGGCTCTTGGGATTTGGGACTTAGGTGTTTGGGTGTCTGTGGATGTGACCTGTGTAGTGAATGTGCTGGAGCTTTTGAATTCTCCCTTTATTTCTTTCTGTGAACCTGATAAAAACACAGTGATGTCCATGGAATCTGTTTCCTCATCTGTGAAGTGTGAATAATCTCTTCCCCAAGTGCAGTCAGACCTTGAGCCCTGTTACCTTTTGTTGGGGAGACGGCTGTTTGGGTGTCTTAGGAGAGCTGTGAGTAGGTGTTTGCAGGGGGTGTAGGTAGGTGCTGTGTGGGTATAGGAGGGGGATATGGTCAGTCACAGGCAGATATGTGGGCGTTAGGCCTGAATCCCTGGGACTCATTTCTCCTCCTCCAGCTGCATCTTTCCCGTTCCCAGCCTCTCAGCAAAAAGGACACACAGAAGGCGGAGGGCTGGTTAATGAGCTCCTGACAAGCTGGCTACAGGTGAGTTGGATTCTCCTTTTCACAAATCGTTATTTCTTTAGCCAGAAGGTTGGATTTGATACCTCCCAGCAGCCTGGAGCCTCGCAGCCAAACTGGCTCCTGAGGCATCCCAGGATTTCCAGGCATCTGATGGAGGGGGAGGGCTGCCCAGAAAATGTCAGTGTGTGTGGATGGTTACTGCAGGTTCAAAGCTTTCTCCAGGGTCCCTGTGTACATCATGTGCTCCTGAGAGTTTTAAGGGAAAGCCAAGTAAAGGTGTAACGATGTTCCAAGACCAAGCAGTTTATAAAAGCCATACGGAAATCGTTCATTCACTTGCCAAGTATTCCTCTGATTTCTGCCATGTCCCGGGCCCATGCTCCCCTGGAGACTGAGAGAATAAGATCACAGGAGCCCCCAGTCTGAGAGAGAAAAGACAGTTGCTCTGGGGTACTGTGCATTAAACCTGAGGAGTGGCCTAAGGAGTCGAGCATTGAGGGCTGAGCCTGGAAGCCAGGGAGAGGAGCTCAGAACCCGCCCCACATCTCGTGCTCAGGTTTCCCCAGCCCTGGCTCTGTTCTCCTGGGCCCTCTTCCTGTGCAGTTGGTGAGGGTGGTCCTCGGCTAAACTGTGATGTTTGCGATGCTTTAGGGGTTGGTGACCTTCGAGGATGTGGCCGTGGAGTTCACCCAGGAGGAGTGGGCGTTGCTGGCCCCTGCCCAAAGGATGCTATACAGGAACGTGATGCTGGAGAATTTCTGGAACCTGTCTTCCTCACTGGGTAAGCCTGATGCCATTCCTGCATTTATTTAATGACTCAGGAGGTAAGCCTTTTTTTCTTTTTTTTAAATTGAGGTAACATTCACAGGACAGAAAAGTCACCATTTAAACTATTTTTTTTTAAGTGTCCAATTCAGTGGCTTTTCATATGTTCACAGTGTACAACCACCACCACTAATTACAGAGCATAGTTGTCATGCCACAAATAAGCCCCATAGTCATTAAGTGGTCACTCCCCATTCCTCCCTCCTGAAAACCTTGGCAGCCACTAATCATTCTGTCTCTATGGGTGTGTCTCCTCTTTTTGTGGGGGTGATTTTTGAACAGTGTCTCCCTCCATCACCCAGGCTATAGTGCAGTGTGGCATGACCCTGAGTAGCTGGGACCACAGGTGTGCACCACCACGCCCAGCTAATTTGTGTATGTTTTTGTAGAGACAGGGTCTTGCTATGTTGCCCGGGCTGGTCTTGAACTCCTGGGCTCAGGCAATCCTCCTGCCTTAGCTTTCCAAAGTGCTGGTATTATAGCTGTGAGCCACCATGGCTGGCTCTATTCTTGACATTTTGTATAAATGGGATCATACAAAATGTGGTCTTTTGTGTCTTACTTTTTCTTTAGCATAATCTTATCTTTTTTTTTTTTTTTTGAGATGGGGTTTTACTCTGTTGCCCCAGACTGGAGTGCGGTGGTGGGATCTCGGCTCACTGCAGCATCCACCTCCCAGGTTCAGTCTGTTCTCCTGCCTTAGCCTACCAAATAGCTGGGACTACAGGCATGTGGCACTAGGCAAATTTTTGTATTTTTAATAGAGGCGAGGTTTCACCATGTTGGCCAGGCTGATGGTTTTCAACTCCTGGCCACCCACCTTGGCTTCCCAAAGTGCTGGGATTGCAGGTGTGAGCCACCACGCCTGGCCGATGTTCTCAAAGTATAACCATGTTGTAGCAGATATCTGAACTTCATTCTTCTTGTGATTGAATATTATACCATTATGTGAATAACCACTTTTTATCTATCAGTTCATCAGCTGATGGAAATTTGGCCTGTTCTCACCTTTTGGCTCTTGTGGGTAGTGTGCTATGAACATTCATGTACGAGACGTTGCTTGAACACCGGTTTTCTCTTGGGTATATACCTAGGAGTGGAGTATCTGTGGTAATTCTGTGTTTGATGTGTTGGGGAGCCTCCACACTTTTCCACACCTACTGTACCATTTTACTTTCTACCAGCAGTGTATGAGACCAGCAATGTATTACAGTTTCTCTGCATCCTTACCAACATTTCTCTCTTCCATTAAAAAAAAAAAAAAAATTATTATAGCCATTCTTGTGGTTGTCATCTCATTGTGGTTTTT
>NW_016107368.1:2635292-2651107 GCF_001604975.1 Cebus imitator | reverse complement strand
CAGAGACTTGCTTTGTCACACAGGCTGGAGTGCACTGGCAAGATCTCAGCTCATTGCAACCTCCACCTCCTGCGTTCAAGCAGTTCTCCCTGCCTCAGCCTCCTGAATAGCTGGGATTACAAACGCACACCACCACACCTGGCTAATTTCTGTATTTTCAGTAGAGACAGGGTTTCATCATGTTGGCTAGGCTGGTCTCAAACTCGCGACCTCAGATGATTCTACCACCTCAGCCTTCCAAAGTACTATAACACAGGTGTGAGCTACCGTGATTGACCTATTTTTCCTATATTCCTTCTGCTCCTTTTTCTGCCTCCTCTCCAGTGGCAACTCCCGTTATGTGTATTCGGATGTTTGATGATGTCTTCTGGGTCTCTTAGGCTCTGTTCTTTTTTTTCCCTTTTTAATTTCTGCATTACAGATCAAGCAATCTTTACTGACCTGTCTTCAAGTTCACACTGATTGTGTCTTCCTCCTGATCAAGTCTTCTGATGAATCCCTTCTAGTAAATTTTTCATTTCAGATACTATATTTTTCAATTTTAAAATTCCTGTTTGGCTCCCTTTTATAATTTCCATCTCTTTAGGATTTTCTCTGGTGAGAATTCATTCTCCTGATTCCATTAGTTCTTTGTACACAATTTCCATTAACTCTTTGAGCATATTTGAAATAGTTGATTTGAAGTTATTGCCTAATAAATCCAATGACTAGGTTTCCTTAGGGACAATTTCTGTTCATTTCTTTTTTTCCTATAATGCAGTTTCATTTCTGTTTATGTGCCTCATAATTTATTTGCTGAAAACTACTTTCAGAATATGACAATATGGCAGTTCTGTAAACCTGATTTTCCCATCCCCAAGGTTTCTTATACTTGGTATTGTTTCTTTTGTTTAGTGACATTTCTGCACTAATTTTGTCATATCCATATTTGTTATGTGTGGCCACTGAAGTCTCTGTTCTGTTAGCGTAATGTTCAGCTTGTGACTAATTTGTCAGAGATTTTCTTAAATACCTGAAACCCTAAAGATTACTAGTCTTTGTCGATGGATCTGAATTATATGTTAGAGCATGCCTTCAACACTCAGCTAAAGCACTTTACAACTCTGCCTTAGCCTTCAGTTCCTGCTTATGCAGAGCCTGGAGGTCAAAGGTGAGGGCTTGGTGCCTTCTCAGATCTTTTCTCAGCATGTGTTCATCCCTGGATATGTGCATGGCCTTCTAGGAATGTGTGGAGGCCGGGCGCAGTGGCTCACACCTGTAATCCCAGCACTTTGGGAGGCCAAGGGGGATGAATCATCTGAGCTCAGGAGTTTGAGTCCAACCTAGCCAAGGTGGTGAAACCCTGTCTCTACTAAAAATACAAAAAAAAATCAGCCAGGCATGGTGGCACATGCCTGTAATCCTAGCTACTCAGGAGGCTGAGGCAGGAGAAGTGCTTGAACCCAGGAGGTGAAGGTTGCAGTGAGCCGAGATCACGTGACTGCACTCCAGCCTGGGCAACGGAGCAAGACTCCATCTTGTTGGTGGGGGTGAGGAACGTGTGGAAAGACGCCCTGCTCCCCAGCGCATCTTGTTCTCCACTTCTCCCAGGGTTTTTGGTTTAGTCTTTCGTTTGCTTCAGTTTTCCCTGCCCCATTCAGCAGTGGCTAAATGTATCTGCCTTTAGATGTGCTGCGACACACTTCCCTCTCTACCCTCCAGCTTCCACAGGTACAGCCTCTTCAGACCTGTGGGAGTTCGGAGTTACACAACTAAAGGGAAGCCCTTTGACCCAGCACATCAGGGAGCCACCAGACAGTCAAAACAAACAACCACCCACAGTTTTAGAATAAGGTGCATTGTGCCACCTTTAGTACTAGAAATACAGTTGTCTCCAAGGCAAAATGGGGAATAGAGTATGTGGCTAGAGTCAGTTAAAATGTCACAAATCCCTCTTACCCAGATTCAGCTGTTTGTCTTGATTAGGCATTCTCCTGTGGTCATAAACTTTTGATAACATTCCAGAGTTCCAATGAAGTTGATTCTGGTTTTGCCCCATTTACTTACTGTTTCTGCGAAGGGATGGAGTTTTGGAGTTCCTAGTCTCCACTACTTTCACTGACATCACTTCTTTTAAGTCCTTCTTAAGCACGTGTGTTCCCAGGTCTGTGCTAGGATGTGGGTGTGCAGTGAAGAATACAGCAGACATGGTCCCCACCCTCATGGAGCTGCCTGTCTCAGGCTGTTCCCATGAAATGAAGATTTACTTCTTGACCTGACTGTTGGAAATAGATGCTCGGTGCCGCAAAGAAAAATTAGCACTGAGACAAAGGATTCTTCAGCAATGCAGTTTTTACTTCCTGGACTGCAGGAAAGGGTACCCATGCTAGCCATCGTGCCACAAGAATACAATGAACAGAGGAAAACACACAGATTTATTTTTCACACCTTTGGGGTTGTCCTTACTGCTATGTCTGATCTCCTTTGGCTGTAGCCAGACCTCACAATCTAAACTAAAACCCAATTGGCTAACAACTTAAAACTTAGGTAAAAGCAACAGAGAGCTGGGACATGCCTGTGAGCACATCCAGCGCAGATATCTTGGTTAAAGTACAATGACATAGAATGTACTACGTGCCTGTAAGCATGGCATCTCCGACACCTACCTAGGATAGGGCTTAACAAAGTTATTAGCACACTGATTCTTTAACAAGAAGGGGAACTTTTCGGCTTCCCACACTGACGGTATATTCTGTGTAGTTAAATCTTGGGCTTTCAAATTCTGTACTGAAACCTGTACTGGGGCTCCCGGGACCAGTTATCCTGCAGCCACCCTAGCTATTGACTGAGGAGGCTTGTGAGTTTTTTTCTTTTTTTAAAATTTTTGTGAAAGAGGGTTACTGTATATATTCAATTTTGGCATAATGATTCCTCTGCTCCTGAAGTCACACCTCTTCACCTTCATAAGTACTGATTTCAACTTCATGGGGGAGCTTATCTGCTGCACAGACCCCTACATCATGTGCCTTTTCTCCATGTACAGGGAACCAAGTTGATAAACCTAGTCTGATCTCCCATTTGGAGCAAGAAGATAAATTGATGACCGAAGAGAGAGGAATTGTCCCAGGTACCCGACCAGGTGAGCACCAGGTGGATATAAATCATTGCGAGGAACAGGTCTGGCCAGGGAGTGAGAAGTTGGGAGTATTATAATACATTAGGAAATATCAGGGAGAGAACTGCATAAATGCCCCTTTTCCCAACAAGGCCAAGAACGTTTGGTCTGAGGCTCACGTACCTTCATTACTTTAACTTTCAGCCTGTCATCTCATACTTTACTTTGGCCTCAGGAGAGAGAAAAAAAGAGACATGTCTTGGGCGGGCACGGTGGCTCCCCCCTGTAATCCCAGCACTTCAGGAAGCTGAGGTGGGTGGATCACAAGGTCAGAAGATCGAGACCATCCTGGCTAACACAATAAAACCCTGTCTGTACTAAAAGTACAAAAAAGTAGCCGGGCATGGTGGTGCGTGCCTATAATCCCAGCTACTTGGGAGGCTGTGCTGTACCCAAAGCGAGTTTAAAACAGAAGCACCACACAGAGTTTCTTGAGAGTCCGTTTAATGCCAGTGTCCTAAAGTCAGCTGTTGCTCAAACCTCTCAGCCCCGAACAAAAGGCAGACAACATTTTTATACCTTTGCGGGGTTAGGGGGTGGAAGACAAATTGTTACAGAAGCAGAAAAAGCAGGTTAGGGGAGGAGGGACCTAACAGCAAAGATTCTATTTAAAGTCCAAGCAGGATGTGGGGTAGGCAGTGACACTGCTGCAGGTACAGGATATGTGGGCCAGTGGGCCGTGTTTCTCAGAAAAACAGGTTACAAAATACCAGGTGCCTCAGGCTACAGAGTTTCAGGAACAAAGTGCTCTACATAGCTCAGGGTGGTTAGAATGGAGTCACCATAGACAGGCTAGATTATGTCATTCCCCACTGATGTTTTGGCAGAATCAAATCATGGATTCCTCAGTGTCATCTACAGGATGGTAGTGGGTTCTGAGGTACATGAGGCTGACAGGCTGTGGGCTGCCTAATGAATTTTAGGAGCCAGTTTAGTATGCATGGTCCAAAAGTTAGGCCTAAAAGGAGAAGTAGGGGGCCTGCCAGCCTGGTGATCAAGGTCGTGAGCCAGGGCTTCCAGTTAAACAGTGCCTGATCCCAGGGAGTATTACTCTTCTGCTCTCAGCAGCGTTTGTCTAAGTTATCCCTGACTCTTTGGAGAGTATCTCTGATGACTCCAGACTTGTTGGCATAGAAACAACAGCTTTACCCTAATGCAGCACAGAGTCTTCCTTGGGACAGAAACAATCTAAACCTCAGTGGTTTTGAAGCACCACCTTGGCTAGGGAATCTGATTGGGCATCCAGCATGTTTATGGTTGACTGAATTTCTTCTAGATCAGTATCAATGCGATGGGAGAATGACACCAGTGCAGTTTCTCCTTGGATTAAAGCAGCAGTCCCCAGGGCAGTGCAGCCTGCTACACCAAGTCCTGCCAAGAGAGGCACTAGAATCGGGGCCCTGTGGCTGAACCTGGAGTGTAGTCCGGCGGGCTGAAGAGGAGGCGTCCTTCTGGTCCGCTGTACGCTTATACTTGGGGAAGTACATGGACCAAGACACAGTTTGGGCCTTGTCTTCAGAGTTGTTCCATTTATGCAACGGGTGAGACTGGAGGTGCAGGCCAACCAGATGCCATTGGGAGCTCGACAGGACAATGAGGAGTTCATAACAGTGAGTAAAGACTGACTGCAAGTAGTCTGAAAGGGAAAAGCAGACAGGTTATATCCAGAGATGATTAAGCAGGATACATTTCCCGCAATATAACCTAGAGTGAGTAAGCGGGAAGGCTTTGTGCAGGGAGGAGATTCAAGTGGGATAGGTTTTTCTGCTCCTACTGCCATATAGTATGGAGGTTTTTTCTTTAGGCACAGCCAACAGTCTTGAGCCAGTTCGGGTTGGGTGGTATTTAGAAGCTTATGCATGTCAGCAAGGATATACATTAGAATTGGGGCTAGATGAGGTTTAGGCCCGAGCCTAGAGACCACCCAGGGTGGGCCGGCTGAAATTTTTAACTGGGGATGGGGCTGGAACATAGGTTCCCCTAAGTCCATTATGGCCCAGTAGGTTTTGGCAGTCTCCAGTAGGTAAGGACCTTTTGGATTACGAGCAGTTCCCAGATCCCATCCAGTTACATGTAGCCTGAGTCCCCAGGTCATCCCCATGGTCAAAAGAAGGCAAAGGGATTGTGGATAGTAGGTTTAGGGGGTTAGAGGATCCCATAGAGCATGTTTTTGGACGGGCAGCACAGGCTAAAGAGAGGGTTGAAGATTTTGTTGGTCCCCCGTGATAGGTGGCTAGGGTTACACGGGACCAATATGGGCAGAAATATTCATCTGCTTGCTGGCAGTTTACACCTGAGGGGTTTCCTGGACACTTCAGTAAGTTCCTTTTCCTCACTGTCAGATCTCCCACATCCCAGCCAAGGTATCCCGAGGTCACCCTGGGAGCCCCAACTGAAAAGAAGGCTGACTTCCGAGATTAGGGCAGACTAGAGGGAATAGGTGTGCTCTCTCTCATTTCCGCTCCCATCACCACGCACCAGTGTTGGGTCCCAGAGAGGCACATCTCCTTCCACACAGGACAAGTGGTCAGTAATACTACCTGGAAGGGGATGCTGTCCCACACAGAGTTAATCCTCTAAGTTGACCTGACTGCCCTAATCTCGTAGGCTTAAGGGATTAGGTCCTGGCTCAGGGACCCGTGTTGCTTGCTGAGTCTCCGTAGTGGACTTTGCGCCGGAGCAGTGGATCCAGATGGGGATACTGTTAACCTTCAGGCGGTTGGGGTTGCTAGGATCATGGTGTAGGGTCCCTTCCATGATGGGGTAAGTCCTTCCTTCTGGAACTTTGATATACATGAGGTCTCCTGGGTGGAAGGGATGACCCGATGTAGGCAGGTCAGAAGTAGGGGTCGAGTATGTTTCTCAAACAAGTGGCTGGATAAAGTCCTGTACCTGTTGGAGAGACTGTGAGTACTGTAACAGGTTAGCACGAGAGATTTCTGCCAAATGGACATCCTTCAGCCTTGGTAGAATGTGTGGTGCTCTACCAAACATTATTTTTGTACAGGGTGAATTGCCCGATAAGGGGAGCATCTAGTTCTAAGGAGTGTGAGGGGAAGGAGGTTTGTCCAACTCTCGCCAGTCTCCAGAATGAGTTTTGTAAGGGTGTCCTTTAAAGTTCGGTTCATGCGTTCAGCCTGTCCAGAGCTCTGGGCCTGTAGGCACAGTGTAGTTTCCATTGGACATTTAGTGCCTTACTGACCACTTGAGTAATGGACATGGTGAAGGCTGGACCGTTGTCTGACCCAATGGCAATTGGCAGCCTGTACCGGGGAATGATTTCATTTATGTTTATTACTGTGGATGCAGTTTCATTTCGAGTGGCAAACGCCTCAGTCCATCCAGAAAAGGTATCCACCATCACCAGGAGATACTTAGATCCTGCCCGGTGTGGTTTTATTTCTGTAAAGTCTATTTCCCACCTTTCTCCTGGGCTGCATCCTCGGAGGCAGCGGTCCAGTTCAGGTTTGGGACCTTGCCCGGCGTTTACTTGTGCACAGGCCATGCGGCTGTAAGCGGTCAGTAAAGTCCTGAAGGTGGGGGATTTTGAAGCACCCCATAAAAGCTGAGCCAACTTGGTTCCTCGCAGGTGAGTGGTGGAATGAAGTTGGCCAACTAGGGCCTGTCCGAGGGACTCAGGCAGGAAGATTCTCAAGTCCGGCAGGATCCACCATCCATTTTGGTTTTTGTTGGCCTGAAGATCTGATGCTTGCTTTTCTTCCTCTGGAGAATATGTTAGATGGTTGGGCAGTTCTGGCTAGGGTAGGATACGACTGGCAACAGAGTCAGTGGGGTGACAGGAAGCATAGCTGCTTCATAGGCTGCAGAGTCTGCCTTCTGGTTTCCCCAGGCAATACTCATGTTTCTCTCTGGTGTTCTTTGCAGTGGATTACAGCGACC
Organism: Cebus imitator; assembly: GCF_001604975.1. Classification (NCBI taxonomy): domain Eukaryota; kingdom Metazoa; phylum Chordata; class Mammalia; order Primates; family Cebidae; genus Cebus; species Cebus imitator. The sequence continues at coordinate 2,644,053 of NW_016107368.1, read as the reverse complement.
TGACAGGAAGCCATGTGGCCTCGAGCAGGGCCAGGATTTCCTCTTTGTTTCTGATAGTTTTTCCTGCAGAGGTAAGTAATCCCCTCTCCCGGTATATGGCCCCATGTACATGTACAGTAGCAAAGGCATACCGACTGTCATTGTAGATGTTTACTTGCTTGTCTTTGGCCCTGGGTAAGGGCTACTAGTTCAGCCTTTTGTGCGGAGGTGCCATCCGGTAGTGCTTGGGCCCAAATAATATTGGTATCTGTTGTGATAGCTGCACCGGCACTGCTTCCATTGGTGAACAGAGTGGCGTCTGCCTGGTCCAGAGGGGTGTCTTGCAAGTCTGGCCTACTGGTCTTAGTGACCTCAAGTATTTCTTGGCAGTCATGAATGGGAGCAGAGAAGTCTGGGTCTGGGAGCAAAGTTGCCAGATTCAAGCAGCATGCAGGATGGAAAGTCAGCCTGGGTTGGTCCAGTAGCAGGCTTTGGTACTGTAAGATCCGTGAGTTTGACATCCATTTTCCCGAGGCACTCCTGAGCAGAGTTGCCACTGCATGGGGTGCCGTAAGGGTCAGTTCTTGGCCCAAGGTTAACACCGGTTTCCTGGACCAAACTTGGAGTAGCTGCCACTGCCCACAGGCAGCTTGGCCAACCTGAAGCCACTGGGTCCAATTTTTTTGATAAGTAGGTGTCTGGCCGCCACCATGGTCCCAGGGACTGGGTGAGGACTCCCTTGGCCATGCCCTTGTTTTCATGGACAAACAGGTGGAAAGGTTTTGACACATCAGGGAGTGCCAAAGCCAGTGCTTCAGTGAGAGCCCTTTTGAAGTTCTGGAAGGCCCGTTCCTCTGTCTCAGTGTAAACCAGCTCTCTACTTCCACTGGTCACGGTGTAGAGGGGCTTTGTGATTTCTGTGAACCCTGGAAGCCAGAGGCGGCAGTACGCTGCTGCCCCCAGGAGTTTCCACAACTGTTTTTTTGTGGTAGGAGTTGGAATTTGCAAGATAGCCTGTTTTCGAGCATTGGAAAGTGCTCGCTTTCCCTTGGTGAGTTCACATCCTAAGTAAAAGTACCTTCTGGAGGCAGACTTGGGCCTTTTTGCTGAGACTTGGTATCCAAGTCCTTGGAGGAGACACAGCAAGTCTTTTGTATGTTGTAGACAGCTGTTGGCCATTTCCGTGGCCAGCAGTGAGTCATCTACATACTGGAGAAGGGTGCAGTCTGGATGGCTGGCTCAGAAAGGCACTAGGTTCTGTTGGAGAACATCTCCAAAAAGGGTAGGAGAATTCTTGAACCCCTGGGATAAGTGGGTCCAAGTAAGTTGGGTGGTGTCTCCTGAGTTTGGATCTGTCCATTTGAAAGCAAAGATTGGCTGGCTGCTGGCAGCCAAGGGGATGGCAAAGAAGGTGTCCTTTAAGATCCAAAACAGTGTATACTGTATGGTTTGGCGGGAGCAGGCTGAGGAGGATGTATGGGTTCAGGACAGTTGGGTGAACAGTGACTAGACTGCTTGTTAACATCCTGCAAATCCTGGACCAGCCAATAGTCATTGGTGCCAGGCTTCTTTACTGGCAGGAATGGAGTATTCCAGGCCGCTTTGCAGTAGCCACTGTATGTGTGGACTTCCGCCTTCCCTGGCTTTTTGACTCATGGGATACTGTTTTACTTGTACCAGTAGAGCTGTAGCCAACAACTCCACTGTCCCAGGGGGTTTGATTCCGCCCAAAAGTGGGGAAACTAGGCCTCTAATTCCAGCATAAGTGAGCCGTTTTCTGAGGCTATGGCTGGGGTGTTTAAAACCAGGAGGTATTCTTCTGACACAGGGGTGGTCAGTAAGAGGTGGGTAGTTGATGAATCCTGGTCTTCTAAGTTGAGATGAGTTCCTCAGGTTAAGAAAGAGATAGAGGCTTGCAGTTTATGGAGTAGATATCTTCCCATTAGGGGATACGGGCACTCCGAAACTACCAAGAAGGAATGAGTTACTCTTTCCTGGCCTAGGTTTACTTCTGGGTAGCTGCAGATAGTCCCTGTGGCCCCTTGAACTGCTCCTTTTGTGATTGGTGACCTGGCCCAAAGGTGTTTTTGATACTCAGCATTCTGCTCCAGCTTCAATTAAAAATTTTACAGGGTGACCCCATACTGTGGTGCTGACCATGGGCTCCTGGGGGCCAAGCAAGAATGAGCCCCAGCCCTATCAATCTAGCTCCTCCAAGGCTAGCAATTTTTTGGGTTTTCTTTTCGGTTCCTTGTCTTTTGGGGCACTTATTTTTCACTGGAGCAGTGCTCGGGCCCCCAACTGACGGCCCTTGTTCTTTTTGTTGATTTGTTGGGGAAGGGGTCTTCCCTGTACCTCCTGGAGGGCAGCCACCAAAATTTTTACCTGTCTTTTGGAAGCCTTGTCACAAGCAGCTTGGGCTGCCTGTTTTTCCCTGTTATCAAACAAACACCTTTTGGGCTATTTCTAAAAGTTATGTGATACTCATTCCAGCAAATCCCTCCAGCTTTTGTAATTTTCTCCAGATGTCTGGGGCTGCCTGAGTTACAGAAGCCAAATTTAAAGCGCTTCTTTTTTGGGTGCAGCCAGATCAAATGGGGTGTTAAGTATGACAGGCCTCCTGGAGACGCCCCTGGAAACTCATTGGTCCCCTGGACCACTTCTGTGGTTTTAGATAAATTCATAGGCTTCCATGCAGCTCCCTTAATACCTGAGAGAAGATACTGGTGGAAGTTGTCCAAAGCCCTTCTCCCCGCCGAGTTAGGGTCCAGTCTGGTCTGGTTGAGGGGAAAACTTCCTCCAACCGGTTCCTGCCCTCCTCTTCAGGTTGGCCAGTGGAGGTGAAGTGTTTCCCTGCTTCCCTTCAGATACAGTCGCTGTCCTCTGCAGTAAAAAGAGTGGAGGATTTGCTGACAGTCATCCCAAGTAGAACAATGAGTCTGGAGTATGGATTCCACCAGGAGGTCAGAAGCAGGTTCTGAGTTCTCCAATTATGTAAATCAGAGGTGGAAAATGGGACATAAACCAAAAATGGGGTTGATTGTTCACCACCAGCCGGAGGCGGTGCCTCCCTCAAAGGAAGGAGGGGAGCAGCCTCCACCTCCTGTTGTGGCCAAAGCCTGGAGCCCACAGGTGGTGATGCATTGGGGGGTACAGGAAAAGTAACGATGGGCAACAACGGGGTCGTAGAGCGGAGGGAGGATCAGGGGGAGACCTCTGTCCTCCCCAGACGGGGCAGGACTGGAGGGGCCGAGGTGAAGAGGGTGGCAACCGAGTAGTATGGTTGAGTACCTTAGAGGCAGGGTTTTGAGCTGTGCAGGACTGCAGCCACGGTGGTGGGTTCAGGACCAGCCTTAGCTACTGATCAATATACAGGAACTGGTTGGGGTGACCTGGGTTTCTTGTGACTACCCTTCAAACTGCCTGGACCATGTTAGGGCCTGTGTTCGGCCATCCCACGTTAAAGGTTGGCCATTCTAATTCACACAGGGTTCAGAGCTGGCCCTTGGAGAGGTGAATTCCAGTGACATAATCTAGCCTGTCTATGGTGACTCCATTTTAAGCAATCCTGTTAACTCCGTTCTAACCACCCTGAGCTATGTAGAGCACTTTGTTCCTGAAACTCTGTAGCCTGAGGCACCTGGTATTTTGTAACCTGTTTTTCTGAGAAACACGGCCCACTGGCCCACATATCCTGTACCTGCAGCAGTGTCACTGCCTACCCCACATCCTGCTTGACAAACAACTTTAAATAGAATCTTTGTTGTTAGGTCCCCCCTCCCCTAACCTGCTCTTTCTGCTTCTGTAACAATTTGTCTTCCACCCCCTAACCCCGCAAAGGTATAAAAACGTTGTCTGCCTTTTGTTCGGGGCTGAGAGGTTTGAGCAACAGCTGACTCTTGGACACCGGCATTAAACAGACTCTCAACGAACTCAGTGTGGTGCTTCTGTTTTAAACTTGCTCTGGGTACAACAGCTGAGGCAGGAGAATCTTTTGACCCGGGAGGCAGAGGTTGGAGTGAGCTGAGATTGCGCCATTGCACTCCAGCCCAGGCGACAGACTCCGTCTCAAAAAAAAAAAAAAGGACACGTCTCTTCTTCTTAAATGTAAGTCTCCTATGAGTTCTTTGAGCAGTTTCAGTCCACCTTGCCTTCCTGACAGTTTCTTCGTTTTGCCAACATCAATCTCTATCTTGCTAGAATCTTGATTAAACATTGCCTAAAATTTTCACGTCCTTATCCCATTTGTTGAATGCCTTCTCAAAAGCCCTTGTCTCAGATTCTGCCTTCACTCATATATGCATTTTTACCATTTCACCATCAACTTAAAATTGCCACTTTCCTATCAACTTAAATTTCTTTTTAACTTGTTTCAGATGTGGAGACTCCACTTGAAGCCAGCGGGTTACCTTCTAAGCTACATGTTTTTCGAAAAGAACAATCTAGAAATACGAAAATGGTAAGACTAACATGGGTGGTTTCTGGCATTTCATGGTAGGAGAATGCTCTACACGAGAAAAGCCACAAAGAGTGGCTTTATTAAATAGTTATTAAGGGAAAGTGTCATTTTTCCAAGAGAAAATAGTGTCTCTGGAGAGATACTGTGAAATCATTTAGAATTTGGAGAAAAGCATTAGCCCCAAACTCTTTCAGAAGTCCCACAAGTAAATACATCCAGTAGTCTGAGTCAGATATTGGGTATTTGGCAAACAAAATAGCCGGGCGCAGTGGCTCACGCCTGTAATCCCAGCACTTTGGGAAGCCAAGGTGGGTGGAGCACCTGAGGTTAGGAGTTTGAGAACAGACTGGCCAACATAGCGATACCTCATCTCCGCTAAAAATACAAAAATATTAGCTGGGCATGGTGGCACAAGCCTGTACTCCCAGCTACTTGGGAGGCTGAGGCAGGAGAATCGCTTGAACCCAGGAGATGGAGGTTGCAGTGAGCCAAGATCATGCCATTGCACTCCAGACTGGGTGACAAGAGCGAAACTTCATCTCCAAAACAAAAACAAAAAAAAGAAAAATTAGCCTTAAACTTATTAGAAAAATGCACTATGAATATGATAAAGATGTGTAGAAAGAATCCATCTTTTTTAAATTCTATGAATCAAACTGACAGAAGCCATGTACCAGCACACTCATAGTGGCAAAAACATTAATTCTAATACCATGATACACAACAGAATTCCTGGGAGAGGGACCCATGACAGTATTCAGTGCTAAAAATATTATAAATTGTACTTACTGGTCATCTCTTAATCAACAGGAGACAAATCATCTTGGAGCAAAACTCAGCAAATGTAATCAGTGTTTTAAAGTCCTCAGCTCAAAATCTTCCCTTACACGGCACAAGAGGATTCATACTGGAGAAAAACCCTATGACTGCAGTGAGTGTGGTAAATCCTACAGGACTAGATGTTACCTTACTATTCATAAGAGAATCCACAATGGGGAGAAGCCCTATGAATGCAGTGACTGTAGGAAAGCCTTCATTAATTCCTCATCCCTCAGAATGCACTGGAGATTTCACACTGGAGAAAAACCCTACAAATGTAACTGGCGTTTTCATAAGTTCCGCACTCTGTCTGTCTTCACAAGCCACAAGAGAGCTCATACGGGGGAGAATCATTATGTATGTAATCAGTGTGGAAAGGCTTTCCACACAAGGTCATCTCTTTCCACAGTAGAATTCACACAGGGGAGAAACCTTACGAATGTCACGATTGTGGGAAAACTTTCACGAGGAGCACAAATCTGACACAACACTTAAGAACTCATACTGGAGAAAAACCCTACAAATGTAATGTGTGTGGAATATCTTTCACCCATAGATTTTCTCTTACAGTACACAGGAGAGTACACAATGGAGAGAAACCCTATAAATGCAATTACTGTGGAAAAGCCTTTAATGTTCTCTCATCAGTTAAGAAACACATGAGAACGCACACTGGAGAAAAGCCCCATGAATGTAATCATTGTGAGAAATCCTTTGCTACTAACTCTAACCTTTCTTTGTATAAGAGAATACATAATAGACAATTGTGAATTCAAAAACTGTGGGGAAAGCATTTGTTGATCTTTCATCCTCAGATAACATGAGAGAACCCCGACCAGATATAGGAATTACTTCCCACTGTGTAACAAATTACCCCCCAAAATTTTGTGGCTTCCAACAACAAAACTTGTCACAATTTTTGTAAGTAATTGAGAAACAACATAGCTCTGTAGTTCTTCAGGATCTCGCATGAGGTTACAGTCCAAATGTCAGCAGAACCATAATCATCCAGCATTTGTCCTGATGGAAGGTCCGCTTCCAAAACGGCTCACTCACATGCCTGACAAGTTCATGCTAGCTGTTTTTAAGGGATCTACACTTCCAAATCATGTAGGCCTCTCAACAGGGCTAAGTTTCTTTATGGCAGCAAGTTCTCCCCAAAGCCAGTTATCTAAAGAAGCCAATACATCATAATGTCTTTTATGACCTAGCTTCAGAAAGATAGATAGGTTTTCATGTCCCTGTTATATTGGTCACACACACCAATCCTGATACAGTTTGGAAGAAGACTCCAGGAGGTATAAACAGCAGACACTGGGAACCATCTGCGAAGTCTGCCATGGAATCAGTGGAGGAAAGCCTTCAGCAGACCCTGTGTCTCTTTTTTTTTTTTTTTTGGAGACAATGTCTCACTCTGTCACCCAGGCCGGAGTGCAGTGGTGTGATCACAGCTCACTGCAACCTCCACTTCCTGGTCTCAAGTCATCCTGCCATAGCCTGCAGTGTAGCAATGGGACTACAGGTGCATGCCACCACGCCTGGCTAATTTTTTTTTTTTTAAACTAGAGAGAGGGTTTTGCCATGTTACCCAGGCAAGTCTCCAACTCCTAGATTCAAGCAGTCCTTTCATCCTGGCCTCCAAAAGTACTGGGATTACAGGTGTGAGCCACCACACCCAGCCAACCCTTCACCTTCTAACCTGATCAACATGGAGTAGCATTCAATAACCCACAGGTTAACTCACTGCAGAGAGAAACCTAATGAGTGTAACCCGTATTGTTGTAAAACCTTGAGGTCAAACTCTTTCCCCCTACTTAAAAAGTTACCTACTGGAGAGCTGCCCAGGGAACACAGTAGCTGTGGGAACGCCTTTGGTGATGGCTCCAGGGAGTCACGTGGCAACTCACAATAAGGTGAAGCCCTATATGTGGCATCAAAATGGAAGAGCGTTCAGGGCACACTCATTCCTGAAGTCACATTTCAGAAACCATACAACAGAGGAGTATGTTGAGTATACAAAGTGTGAAAAGCCAACAACACAAGCAGTCATATTACTAAGCACAAGACAATGTGGTTTGGTAAGATATAAAAGCATTGAATATTCTCTCAGTTTTTAAGAAGATTCATACCAGAAAGACCAATGAATTCCATTAGGTTTTTACATTTTTTAGAAACCTAACTCAGTGTAAAGAAACTACTGTTTTTGAATACAGAGTCTGACTCTGTTGCCCAGGCTGGAGTACAGTAGCACAATCTCAGCACAATGCAAACCTCCACCTCCCCAGCTCAAGCAATTCTCCTGCCTCACTGCCTCAGCCTCCCAAGTAGTGGGGATTACTGGCGCCTGGCACTACGCCCAGCTAATTTTTTGTATTTTAGTAGAGATAGGGTTTCGCCATGTTGCCCAGGCTGGTCTCGAACTCCTGACCTCATGATCCCCCCACCTTGGCTTCCCAAAGTGCTGGGATTACAGGTCTGAGCCACCATGCCCAGCCACTTTTTTTTTTTTAAGAGAGGATTTCATCTGAGCCCAGGCTGGATTGTGGTGGTGTTATCTTGGCTTATTGCAACCTCTATCTCCAGGGCTCAAGGGATCCTCCCACCTCAGTCTCCTAAGTAGCTGGGACTACAGGCATGCATGACCATGCCCCATTTTTGTAAAGATGGGTTTTCACCATGTTGCCAGGGCTGCTCTCAAACAACTGGGCTCAAGTAATCTACCTCCTCAGCCTCCCAAAGTGCTGGGAATACAGGAATGACCCACCAGACCCAGCCAGAACTTCTTAAGATAAAGGATGAGAGAAAATTTTCAGTGATACTTCTTCCATTAGGAAAGATAGGAAATGTTCCTTGGCTGCAATACCCATGAGTATTAATTTTGGAAAAATTTTCAGTGATTTCTCCCTTTATACATGAGAGAACTTATATAGAGGAAGCTGTAGGAATGTAATCAATGTTAGGATGCCTCAGCTCTTAACTGAGTGGCCACACAGTAATTTATACTGAGAACAAAAGGCATAAATGCTTCATCAGTATCTCATTTGTAGGTTGGGCCACTAGCTCATTAATTTTTAGCCTTTTTGTTTTAATATAAGCATTTATGGCTATAGCTGTCCTGAAAATCTTATTATACCATTTTATATGTAGTGTATTCTAAAACATCAATACACCAAATATTCAAAAAGGCATTTCCAAATAGCTCCTGAGTGATCTAGTTTGTTAAAATAGAAAATTGACTATATTTGGTATTTTTTTTCTAATTTAATAGCATTTTATCGAGTACATGGACTTATTTTGATAGTCCTAATATAGCAAATACTGTTTCCTTCTCAATGTTCATTCTCCCTACTTATTTAAAGAAAAAACAATTTTATTCAAGTTGTCAGTGAGCAGTATTGACAGGATACATACAGTGGGGCTGGGCGCAGTAGCTCATGCCTGTAATCCTAGCACTTTGGGAGGCTGAAGGGGGCAGATCCCCTGAGGTCAGGAGTTCAAGACCAG
>NW_016107368.1:2626307-2635271 GCF_001604975.1 Cebus imitator | reverse complement strand
AAAAAAAAAAAAAAGGGCAAGGCATGGTGACAGGTGCCTGTAATCCCAGCTACTCAGGAGGCTGAGGCAAGAGAATCACTTGAGCCTGGGAGGCGGAAGTTGCAGTGAGCCGAGATCACACTACCACACTCCTCCAGCTTGGGCAACAGAGTGAGACTGCATCTCAAAAGAAGAAAATGTTCACTGTAATAGGCTTTCCTGAAGGTTAGACAGGCTTTGTCCCACTCTGCTGGCTATAAGAAGTAGGAATAAGGCCCTGGGTGACACACCATCTGGCTTGTTCTCATCTATTTTTATTCTTTCAGAAAGTGGACACAAGCCATAGAGTTAGAACAGCCTTTTTTTTCACCACAGCGGTGAAAAATGCAGAAAAATCACAATAATTTGAGTTCTTCAAAAACCTTTGGCCGCATTGGCTCTATTCTGTACATTGCTAGACTTCTAACATGATTACAAGTAACCATTAACTGGTTAAAACCAAAGAGTGTGTGTATGTGTGTGTGTGTGCGTGCGTGCGCTTTTGAGGGGAGGGGTTCTGTTAGCTTCCAGGTCAATGCAATATCTGTTTATCCTGTTTATTGATCTATTTTTGTAAGTGCTCCATGATTCTTTGAAAAAAGTATACTATATATGCTTTAATTTTTGGATACAGATGGACATACGTACTCAAACTAGTTGTTTTTCAATATGTACTTTAAATTTTTCTCTCCACCTGACTTAGTTGTATATTAAAGTCTTCCATGAGGATAGTGGATTAACAAATGCTTTCTATAATTCTGTCATTTTTGCTTTATATATGTTTATGTGTAATGTAACTAGGTGCATAGAGGTTTAGACACTTTCTTGTGAAATGTTTCTTTTCAGTAGGGGCCATACCTTTTTCACAGCAAAGAATTTTAATATTAAAATACATTAACAAAAAAAGACCAAACATTTAGCTAGCCCATCCTACAGACCAGGCACTCTTCAAAAGTGCCTTATGAATATTAACTACATACTCACTACAAGCTTGCAAAGTATGTGCTATTACTATCTCCAACTTACAAATGGGAAAACTGGCACGGAATGTTTAGGTTGCTTGCCTGAATTCACAAGCTAGTAAGTGGTACAGCACAGACTGGAATCCAGACACTTCGTGCTCATAACCGCTGTCCTATTTATTGAGTATTTGTATTTATTCTACGTGGCTAAGCACTGTTTGAGCAGTGACTGAAACTCAAGTTTTGCCGGTGACACAATTTCTCCCAACAGGGAGGGGTGGATTTTTAGAAAAATCAACAATATGGCGAGGCACAGTGGCTCACGCCTGTAATACCAGCACTTTGGGAGGCCGGCAGGTGTATCACAAGGTCAGGGGATCAAGACCATCCTGGCTAACACAATGAAACCCTGTCTCTACTAAAAATACCAAAAATTAGCTGGGCACGGCGGCACCAACTTGTAGTCCCAGCTACTCGGGAGGGTGAGTCAGGAGAATCACTTTAATCCGGAAGGCAGAGGTTGCAGTGAGCCGAGATCGCGCCACTGCACTCCAACCTGGCCACGATGCAAGACTGTCTCAAAAAAACAAAAAACAAGCCTGTAGATTTTTAACACTTTTATATGTCTGATTTTTTTTCTTTTACGACAAAGTCTCACTCTGATGTACAGCCTGGTCTAATTCTTTTTTTTGAGAGGGAGTCTCACTCATTGCCTAGGTTTGGCTCACTGCAACCTCCCCCCGGGTTGAAGCGATTCTCCTGCCTCAGCCTCCAAGTAGCTGGGATTACAGGCATGCATCACCACACCAGGCTAATTTTTGTATTTTTAGTAGAGACTGGGTTTCGCCATGGTGGTCAGGCTGGTCTCGAACTCCTGACTTCAAGGTATCCACCCACCTCGGCCTCCCAAAGTGTTGGGATTACAGGCATGAGCCAACACGCCCAGCCCTAATATTTTTTTTTCAAATAAAAAGTTTTAAATCACGTTGAACTAGTCCCTTAAAACTAGAGATGACAGAAGGCATGGCAAGCCATTTCCTAGTCCCCCTAAGACTTGAGATTGTGGAAGCCCCAGCAAGTGATTCTCACATTCTGCATACAGCAGGAGAGCTGGCAGAAGCCCTAGCAGGTAAACCACCAGTCACCCCCAAAACAAAAGGCAACAGGACGTCAGATCACCCCTCAATCACTTACAAACACAAAAGGTGGATTCCAGGCTGGATGCAGAGGCTCACGTCTGTAATCCCAGCATTTTGGGAGGCCGAGGCAGGTAGATCACAAGGTCAAGAGATTGAGACCATCCTGGCCACCATGGTGAAACCCCATCTCTACTAAAATAGAAAAAAAATAGCTAGGTGTGGTGGCATGCTCCTGTAGTCCCAGCTACAGGAGGCTGAGGCGGGAGAATTGCTTGAACCCAGGAGGCAGAGGTTGCAGCAAGCCAAGACTGTGCCACTGCACTCCAGCCTGGAGACAGAGCAAGACTCCATCTCAAAAAAGGAGTCCAAACATGAAGACCTCCATCATCCCAAAACTAGCTCCAGCAAACCCCCCTCACTCACCTCTAAAAGTATAAACAGAAACCCCTGAAATGACCCTTTCAGATGCCCCTCAACACTAGAGAATGGGGAGCCCAAGCCCAATGGCCCACCCAGTCTATACCAATAGTACAGGCAAGGGAAGACCCAGAACATGACCCTCCCCAACTAGGGATAAGTGGAGCTCCATCCAATAATCCCACCATCCTCTCCCCAAACAGTATACAATAAGGCCTCTGTCTGATAAATCCTCTTGATCTCCCCAACACTAGAAAAAAATGGAAGTCCCAGGCACTGACCCTCCAGTTACATCCAACATCAGAGACAATAAGCACTTCACCGAGTGATTCTCCATATGCCTCCCACATTAATAACGATGGAAACTCCAGAAACAACCCCCAATCCTCTACACACTCAAGAAAGGAAATCCAGCAAATGCCACCATGCTTACCCAACACGGCTCAAACGTGCATCCCTTGTCTTTCCAAGACTATACCTAAGTCTCCCCAGCAATGATACCCAAAACAAGGAATGGTCAGAAACTCAACAGGCAGCCCGCCCCATTCAACAACGTCAGTGACAAACTCATACCCCAGAAAACCACCTCTCTTCCCATTACCCCAAAGTAAGAGTTGATAGAAGCATCAGCAGGCAACACCCTTAACATAAATGAGGAGGGGATCCTAGAATACAAATCCCCTGTCACCTCTAACATGACTTGACTGCCCCTACAGTGACCCCTCCTTTATCCCAAACACAAGGAATAATCTTAACTCCAGGAAGCAACTCTTGCAGCCTCCCCTTGCATGAGTATCTCTACCCCCATATTATAGGTTGATAGAGACCTATCAAATCAAGTGTCCCCTGCCAGGGGAATGTTGGGTACTCCAGTCTCAGAACATGGAAGACAACGGTAGTCCTGACAAGCTGCAAATACTCCAAGCTCCCATAATACAGGAGGTGATATAGCCGAGCAAGCAAACCTTCCAACATCTCCTTCGCCCAGAAGACCCTTAGCAGCAGCATTCCCAGTTGACTCTCAGAGCATCTTCTCCTACTCGGTCACTAGAAGCAAAGAAAGACTGGAGCTGGAGGTGAGGCAGAAAGAGAAAGGGGAGAAGGGGAAAAGAGAAGAGGGGAAAAGGAGGCCTTCCAAGTTGTCCCAAACCCAGCCATGAATTCCAGATGCTCCAAACAGCTACAATCAGATCAGGCACTCCAGCACACACACACACAAAATTCTGAGCTGATGAAAAAAGGGGGTCTGAAGGAAAGGTGGGTGTGTTGGCTAGCCTTCAGGATGCTCACCAAAGACCCTTGCCACCTGATATTCCAGTCCTGTGTACCCCACCTCCAATGCTGAATCAGACATGACCCATATGATCAGTACAGCACTGCTGCCTGTGACATCTGAGACTAGGTCATAAGACATGCTGAAGTTTCCTCCTTGGTCTCTTCTATTGCTCCTTCTCTAGCGGAAGCCATCCACCATGCCATGAGGAGATTCAAGCAGCCCCGCGACCAGGAACCAACTCACCAGCACCACATTGCTAGCCAGGGGATGAGCCATCTTAGAAGACCTCCAGACCCAAATATTGAACTCTAATTAATGAATCGTAAACTATCTGCAACCTACTTAAGATGAATTGATGGCTGATACACAGATGTACATGACAAAGCAAGTACAGTAAAATGTTACTGATTAATGTTCCTGTACATTTTTTCAAAAATTATTCCCATGCTTGAACGCTGCTCATAATTTGCTAGTATTCAAGAACTCCTACCAAGCAATAAGAGAAAGACGAAAAGTTATTTAAAGAGCAAACGCTAACAACGGTTCACAGAAATACATACGAGTGGCTCTCCTAAGAAAAATTGAAAGTAAAACATGAGATTTCCTTTGTCATTGGTCAGATCGGGAATTGTTTTCTTTTTACTTTAAAAAGATAACAGATTGGCCAGGATCTGGAGACAGTGGTACCTCCACATCATAATGACGGGAACTCCATTAGTCCAACCTTCGCAGGCTAAGACGAGGACCCAACCTGACCCAGAGCCAAGCCGAGCCCAGGATACCATGGGGATAGGCGGAAAGAGCCGAACTGAAGCAGGGAAATCGGAGAAAACCGAGGCAGGGCGGAGAAAGCCGAACTGAACGAACTGAGCCGAGGAGCGGTGGGAGCTCAGGTCGGCCGAGAGAAACAGGAAGAGCCACAGCCGGTGGCAGGAGTGAGCCGGGCCGAAAAGCAGCGGGAAGGACGGCGGAGAAGCCGAGCCAGGGCCAGGAATGGAGGGAGGGGAGGTCTCAGGTCCAAGACAGTGAGGAACAGGCGGCTCCATGCTGGGGCGCGAGGCGAGGACGCGGGGGGTGCAAAAGCCGAAGCTGGGCGGAAAGAGCCGAGGCCGACACGGAGGAAGTCGAACCCGGACGGGGAAAGCCCGAGGTCTAACGGGGGTAGCCGAGGCTAGGCGGAAGCAGCCGAGGCCGGGCGGGAGGATCCGAACTGGGTCGAAAAGCGGCGCCACACGGCGCCCAGGGAGGGAGGTCGTGGGGCAGACAGGGCGAGGGGAGGACGGCAAGTGTGGCGACGGCTGGTGGGGGAGCAGAGCTGGGGAGAAAGAGCGGAGGCTGGGAGCCAGTGTGGGGGTTGGGGACGAACTAACCGAAGCAGGTCCTGGAAAGCCGAGGTCCAGCTGGTAGCGGAGGTGGTAGCCGAGGCCAGGTGAGAGGAGACGAGGCTGGGGCGGAGGAGCTGAGGCCAAGTGGAAGGAGCCAAGACCGGATGGGAGGAGCTGAGGCCAAGTGGGAGGAGCCGAGCGGGCGAAAAACGCGGAAAGTTGAGCCAGGATCCATCTAATTGGGATCAGGGTAAGAGAGGTCAGGTGGCTGTGGTGGGGAAGGGGCCGTAGGTGGTTGAGCCCGATGCTGTCAACATGGCCAGAGTCACCTGCAGGGCTTCAAACTGCTTTTGCAAAAATTGTAATAGAAAATTATGACTGAGAAATCTGACCTAACTCACTTCATCTCTCCTTTAACCTCCAGACTGCCCTTGGTCATTGCTGGGTGTGGGCCTAGGTAGCCCTGGGAAATATTTAGTTACAGTAATAATAGCCTTTCCTAAAACCAAACCTCCATATAAAACTAAGAGACCACCAAGTTAGGATTAGGAAAATGGCCTGAATTCTGCTAAAATGTAGACTTGGTTGAGGATTGCCAGCCCTTGTTCAGCTGGTCACAATATTTGTAACTCCTCCAGTTACTCCTGTGGATAACATCACTAGTGTAGAAGCTAAGACTGGCCTTTTGAGATGTCATTTAAGACTTTTGGGCCAGATGCAGTGGCTCAGGCCTGTAATCCCAGCACTTTGGGAAGCCTAGGTGGGTGGATCACCTGAGGTGAGCAGTTCGAGACCAGCCTGGGAGTCAGCGTAATAGGCTGTCAGATGAGAAGACTACTGCAGACCTTCCAGTGTGGTTGTGAGAATTAACCATGTGAAGCTTCTAGCATAGCAACAGGCACCTAAATATTGGTTCTCTTTGCTTTTCCAGTTCCCAAATAAATCAGCAGTTAAACCCTAGGGATGTGTAAGGATCCCACTGGGTCTCAGGAGACCACGTCATTCTCAGCCTCAAGTTGCAACCTCCAGTCACAGCCCTCAAGGATATGTTCAACCACTGTCTCTACCTACGAGCAAGTCTTTCAAACCAGAAAGTGATCAAAAGCCTTTACATGGCATCGCCGAAAAGGAGAGGGGACTAAACTCTGTTACTACATGTCAGGATAGTGGTTACTCTTGGTGCAGGGAGGGACCAGGAGTTCTTGGAGGACAGCCATGTTCTGTCTCTTAATCTGGGTGCTGATTGGTTATGCAGTATTCAGTTTGAGAAAATCAAGCTGAAATATAGATGTATAATGTAATAGTTCAATAGGTTTGGGTTTTTTCATTTTTTTTTTTTTTGAGACAAAGTCTCACTGTTGCCCAGGCTGGAGCACAGTGGTGCGATCTCGGCTCACTGCAACCTCTGCCTCCTGGGTTCAAGAAACCCATCTCTACTAAAAATACAAAAATTAGCCAGGTGTGGTGACACATGCCTGTAAACCCAGCTACGTTGGAGGCTGAGGCACGAGAATCACTTGAACCCGGGAGGCGGAGGTTGCAGTGAGCCGAGATTGCGCCACTGCACTCCAGCCTGGTTGTCAGAGCAAGAGATTCTGTCTAAAAAAAAAAAAAAAGAAGAACTTTTGCATTCTGACAACCGGATGATCCCTGTGGCCCCCACCCAGAAACAAACGTAGCATACAAGGACCCTTTATTTCCATGCATCCAGGACCAATTAGCAGCACCTGTTTCCTAGTCCCCTGTCCACCAAACTATCTTTGAAAAACCCTAGCCTCCAGATCTCCAAATTTTCAGGTTCCCCATTTAGACCACTGTACATTTAAAAAAAATTTTTTTTTAAGAGGGAGTCTCACTCTGTTGCCCAGGCTGGAGTGCAGTGGTGCCATCTCAGCTCACTGCAAGCTCCGCCTCCTGGGTTGAAGCGGTTCTCCAGCCTCAGCCTCCTGAGTAGCTGGGACTACAGGCGTGCACCACCACGCCCAGATAATTTTTGTATTTTTAGTATACATTGGGTTTCACTGTGTAGGTCAGGCTGGTATCGAACTCCTGACCTTGTGATCCACCTGTCTCGGCCTCCCAAAGTGCTGGGATTATAGGTGTGAGCCATCATGCCCAGCCAGCTGTACATGTTTTGAATTTTTTCTCTATTGCAATTCTCCTGCCTTGATAAATCAGCTGTATATTGATGAGCAAGAGGAACTTCTCTGCTGGTTTCAGGTCCCCTGCGCTCCTGGTCCTGTTGCTCGGGCGCTGCCACCATCCCCTACCAGGGCTGCCCCACGGCAACAGCTGCCCGTTCTCTGCCCCTGTGAATGCTCATCGGGGATACTGCCATAGGGACACCCCATCGGCCTGGCACACACTTTCTCTGAACTGTGCTGAGACCCTGTGGCCCCTCACCCGTTTATCTTCACATGGGAATTCCATTCTGGTGTTTGCTTTTCTGAGGGCTCGAATTATGACACTGTTTTAGGAATGAGGAAACTGACACGTGAAGGCACAGAGGGGTTAAGTAACTTACCCAAAGCTGCACAGCTGGGAAGGTATTTAAATGGGAGAGTCTCACTACAGAATCAGTACCCTTAACCATTCTGCTATGAGGGAAAGAGAGAGACAATGAGAGAAGCAAATCAACCTCCAAAAGAACACCCCTTATCTTGATTTTGTGGTCTCCCTAGCCTCTTTTTAAAAAAAAAGAAAGAAAGAAAAAGAAAAATCAGTTTCTCTCTTGTTGGCCAGGCTGAAGTGCAATGCCGTGATTTTGGCTCACTGCAACCTCCGACTCTTGGGTGCAAGTGATTCTCCTGCCTCAGCCTCCCAAGTAGCTGGGAATACAGGCCCATGCCACCATGCCCGGCTGATCTTTGTGTTTTTTAGTAGAGACAGGGTTTCACCATGTTGGCCAGGCTGGTCTCCAAATCCCAACCTCAGGTGATCCACCGTCCTTGGCCTCCCAAAGTGCTGGGATTGCAGGCGTGAGCCTCAGCACCTGGCCTTCCTGGCCTCTTTGAATGTGGAGTTTCTAATACTTTCATCTGTTTTTCCTAAGGCTGACAGGTCTAGAGTGCCTTTCTTTTCTATTTCAAAATATGCCCTGAAGATGGCAGTATTACACCACCCTAAATCCTCAAACCAACATGGTTTCTTTTCCATTTGAACCCAGGCTAAGAATCACTAAGGCAGTACTTTGTGTTTTGTAGCCAGTGTGAAAGGAAAATAAATCTCCCTCCATAATCACTAAGCCAAAGGGAAAAGTCAACCTGGGAACTGCATCGGGGAAACCTGCCTTCCATTCTACTCCTAAACCATTCAGGACATAGGCATAGGCAAGGACTTCCTGACCAAAATACCAAAAGCTTTGGCAACAAAAGCCAAAATAGACAAATGGGACCTAATCAAACTCCACAGCTTCTGCACAGCAAAAGAACAGTCCTTAGAGTGAATCGGCAATCAACAGAATGGGAAAAAATTTTTGCCATCTACCCATCTGACAAAGGGCTGATATCCAGAATCTACAAAGAACTAAAACAGATTTACAAGAGATAAACAAGCCCACTCAAAAGTGGGCAAAGGATATGAACAGACACTTTACAAAAGAAGACATATATGAGGCCAACAAACATATGAAAAAATGCTTATCATCACTGGTCATTAGAGAAATGCAAATCAAAACTACATTGAGATACCATCTCACGCCAGTCAGAATGGCGATCATTAAGAAATCTGGAGACAACAGATGCTGGAGAGGATGTGGAGAAATAGGAATATTTTTACACTGTTGGTGGGAGTGTAAATTAGTTCAACCATTGTGGAAGACAGTGTGG
>NW_016107368.1:2609745-2625007 GCF_001604975.1 Cebus imitator | reverse complement strand
GGAGGCAGAGGTTGCAGTGAGCCAAGATCATGCCACTGCACTCCAGCCCGGGCAACAAGAACAAAACTGTGTCTCAAAAATAAATAAAAAACAAAACTGGACCTGATGGCTCACACCTTTAATCCCAGCACTTTGGGAGGCAGAGGTAGATGAATCACCTCAGGTCAGGAGTTCAAGAACAGCCTAGCCAACTTGGTGAAACCCCGTCTCTACTAAACATACAGAAAATCAGCCAGCCATCATGGCACACGCCTGTAATCCAGCTACTCAGGGGGCTGAGGCAGGAGAATTGCTTGAACCTTGGAGGTGGAGGTTGCAGTGAGCTGAGATCGCACTACTGCACTCCAGCCTGGGTGACAGAGTGAGACTCTGTCTCAAAAAGAAAAAAAAGAAAGAAAGAAAAAGAAAGAGAGAAAAAAAACATTTGTTTACCTATGACCTGGAAGTCCCCCTCCCCACTTTGAGTTGTCCCACCTTTTTGGATGGAACCAATGTTCATCTTAACATATATTGATAGATGGCTCCTGTCTCCCTAAAATGTACAAAACCAAGCTGTGCCTGGCCACTTTGGGCACATGTCATCAGGACCTCCTGAGGCTGTGTCATGGGCACATCCTTAGCCTTGGCAAAATAAACTTTCTAAATTGACTGAGACCTGTCTGAGATAATAGGGGTTCACACCAGCAGACACTGATCCTTCTTAGGGCACAGAATGTCTTACAAGAGAGGACTTTCTCTTTCACCTACGTGCCATTCTAACCAGAGGTCCCAAACCCAGAGCTACAAAATGCCAAAGAAAATTCACAAAATTCACATCCCCTTTATACCCTGTACTCCGAGATGGTACTGGAATATTCATGGAAACTTATGAAACAGCAACAAAACAAAAGCAAAAAAAAAAAAAAAAAAAAGGAAACTCCATATACCCATCAATATGAAGACTGTGTATTTGCATTGGTTCTGACAACGGGAGATCCTGATAGACATGAGGCGCCTAAGAGGAAATCGGATCCTAGTGCAGCATTAGCTCACCCTGAAAACTGGTTACAGCGTATTAGACTTAAAGGGAAGCAGTTACCTTCCAGGCTGGTTTGCTTGCTCACAACACAGTAAAACGAAGAAACTGCAGGGCATCTCGGTGCTAAACAGCATCATCATCTCCTTTTCATGCCTAAGTGGGTTCCAGTTATTTTCCAAATGATTGCCATGATGGCTAACACATGTCCGTCTTCTGAAAACAATAATCACCAATTAGACAGGTGAGCCAGTTAGCATTTACTCCTTCCACTAAGAACAATGCATTGGTTCCTTAGAAGGCAACTAACAACTCTTCACTTGGAACAAGGGAAATCTCTTCAACTCAACAGACCAGATAGCCAGTCCCTTTGTGATGATGGATCACAGTGAGCAATGGAAGTTTCATAATCGAAAGTCTTTACTTTCTTCTCTGGAATGTAAAGCACATTTGACTCAGCTGGGAAGAAGCCCATTAAAAAAAAGATCACTATGAGACAAGGAGACTTGTTTATGGCAGGCTATCTTGAAAAACACTCCTACTACAGAACGCATAAAAAGATGAATATACACCTGTAACCCCAGCACTATGAGAGGCCAGGGTGGGCGGGTAACTTGAGGTCAGGGGTTGGAGACCAGCCTGGCCAACATGGCAAAACCCGTCTCTACTGAAAACACACATGAAACAAACAAAACAACAACAACAACAACAACAACAAAAATTGGTTGGGCATGGTGGTGAGCGCCAGTAGTCCCAGCTACTTGGGAGGCTGAGGCAGAGGAATCACTTGAACTGAGGAGGCAGAGGTTGCAGTGAGCCAAGGTCACACCACTGCACTCCAGCCTGTACCATGGAGTGAGACTCCATCTCAAAAGAAAATAAAAAATGAAACAATAGTAAAAAGTTTTTATCAGGTGTCAATAAAGAAAGGGAAACTCAAAACCAAAAGCATAAGAATGCTAAGAAATAGGCTAGTGTTAAAGATTGCATCCTCCCTAAGATTTCCTGCAAATTTCCATTGATCTAGGATTTTACTGTAATAGGAGGCAATCAAGCTGGGATACTGGAATAGCTAGGGGAAGGTTAAATTGGAAAACATCCATTCTCTTAAAAAGAACCCTAAAGAATCCTTCATCAGAAGCAAAGAATATCATTTTTGTTGTTTTGTTTTGTTTTGTTTTGAGACGGAGTTTCGCTCTTGTTACCCAGGCTGGAGTGCAATGGCGCGATCTCGGCTCACTGCAATCTCCGCCTCCCAGGTTCAGGCAATTCTCCTGCCTCAGCCTCCTGAGTCGCTGGGATTACAGGCACGCGCCACCATGCCCAGCTGAATTTTTGTATTTTTAGTAGAGACGGGGTTTCACCATGTTTACCAGGATGGTCTCGATCTCTTGACCTCGTGATCCACCTGCCTCGGCCTCCCACAGTGCTGGGATTACAGGCTTGAGCCACCGCACCCGGCCTTGTTTTGTTTTTGAGATGGAGTTTCACTCTTGTTGCCCAGACTGGAGTGCAATGGCGAGATCTCGGTTTACTGCAACCTCTGCCTCCAGTGTTCAAGCGATTTATCTGCCTCAGCCTCCTGAGTAGCTGGAATTACAGGCAGGCACCATCACATCCAGATAATTTTGTATTTTTAGTAGAGACAGAGTTTCTCCATGTTGGTCACACTGGTCTCAAACTCCTGACCTCAGGTGATCCCCTCTCCTCGGCCTGCCGAAGTGCCGGGATTACAGGTGTGAGGCACCGCACCTGACCAGAATGTCAGTTCTTTAACTTCTCCTGGCAGTGGGTGTGAAATCTCCCCTATAATTCAAAATCACAGGCAAGAACTAACATGAGATTAAGGTCTAAATTAAATCTACCAGCAGACCCCAAATATCACAAGCCAAGAATTCCCTTACAGGTGGCCCCAGATCAGCAGTGCCCACATGTGCCTAAACAAAAGTAAACAGACTTTCACAAGGGGGCACCACACAACTCCCGAATTCATCATTCCAGTCCCAACTCAAAGGCTCCGTGCCTTCCCAGCCTCCAACACAAAGGGGCCTCACACAACACCCAAATTCATCATTCCAGGCCAAACCAGAGGATCCAGTGCCTTCCCTGCCTCTGACACCAGGGGACATCACACAACACCCAAATTCATCATTGCAGTCAAAACCCTAGGGTCCAGTGGCTTCCCGACCTCTATCACAAGGGGGCGCCACACAACTCCCTATTTAATCATTCCAAACCCAGGGTTCAGTGCCTTCCTGGCCTCTACCACAAGGCAATGACACACAACTCCCAAATTCATCATTCCAGTCTAAACCCAAGAGTCCAGTGCCTTCCCAGCCTCTACCACACGGGGGAGCCACACAACTCCCAAATTCATCATTCCAGGCCAAACCCTAGGGTCCAGTGCTTCCCAGTCTGTACCACAAAGGGGCCTCTCACAACTCCCAAACTCATCACTCCACTCCGAATCCTAGGGTCCAGTTCCCTCCCGGCCTCTACCACAAGGGGGTGCAACACAACTCCCAAATTCATCATTCCAGTCCAAACCCAAGGGTTGTGTGCCTTCCAGGCCTCTACCACAAAGGTGTGCCACCCCACTCCCAAATTAATTATTCCAGTCCAAACCCTAGGGTCCAGTGCCTTCACAGTCTGTACCAGAAAGGGGCCTCGCACAACTCCCAAATACATCATTTCAGTCCAAACGCTAAGGTCCTGTGCCTTACTGGCTTCTACCACAATGGGGCGCCACAAATGCCAAATTGATCATTCCAGTCCAAACCCAAGGGCCCAGTGCCTTCTCAGTCTGTACCACAAGGGGGCACCACAACTCCCAAATTCATCATTCCAAGCCAAATCCGAGTCCAGTGCCTTCCCGGCCTCTACCAATAAGGGGGCGCCACACAACTACCAAATTCATCATTCCAGGCCAAACATTAGGGTACAGTGCCTTCCCAGTCTCTGTCACAAGGGAATACCACAAAACTCCCAAATTCATCATTCCAGGCCAAACCCAAGAACCCAGTGCCTTCCCCACCTCTACCACAAGGTAGTGCCACACAACTCCCAAATTCACCATTCCAGTCCAAACTCAAGGGTCCAGTGCCTTCCCAGCCTGTACCACAAGGGTGCGCCACACAACTCGCAAATGCATCATTGCAGCCCAATCACTAGAGCAATGCCTTCCTGGCCTCTACCACATGAAGGCACCACACAACTCCCAAATTCTTCATTCCAGTCCAAACCCTAGGGTCCCATGCCTTCCTGGCATCTACGACAAGGGGGTGACACAATTCCCAAACTCATCATTCCAGTGTAAACCCTAGGATCCAGTGCCTTCCCGACCTCTACCACAAGAGGGCCCCTAACAACTCCCAAATTCACCATTCCAGTCCAAACCCAAGGATCCAGTGCCTTACCAACCTCTACCACAAGAGGGCACCAAACAACTCCCAAATTCACCATTACAGTCCAAACCCAAGAGTCCAGTGCCTTTGTGCTCTCTACCAAAAGGGGCGATACATAACTCCCAAATTCATCATTCCAGTCCAAACAATAGGGTCCTGTGCCTTTCCAGGCTCTACCACAAGGGGACACCACATGACTCCCAAATTCATCATTCCAAGCCAAACCCTAGGGTCCAGGGCTTCTCAGTCTGTACCACAAAGGGGCCTCTCACAACTCCCAAACTCATCACTCCACTCCAAACCCTGGGGTCCAGCTCCCTCCGGCCTCTACCACAAGGGGGCGCAACACAATTCCCAAATTCATCATTCCAGTCCAAGCCCAAGGGTTCTGTGCCCTCCTGGCCTCCAACACAAAGGGGCCTTGCACAACTCCCAAATTCATCATTTCAGTCCAAACTCTAGGGTCCAGGGCCTTCCCAGCCTCCAACACAAGGGGGCCTCTCACAACACCCAAATTCATCATTCCAGTCAAAACCTTAGGGTCCAGTGGCTTCCTGCCCTCTAACACAAGGGAGCGCCAAACAACTCCCAAATTCATCACTCCAGTCCCGACCCTAGAGTCCAGTGGCTTCCTGGCGTCTACCCCAAAGCGGTGCCACACAATTCCCAAATTCATCATTCCAGTCCAAATCCTAGGGTCCAGTGCCTTCCCAGTCTGTACCAGAAAAGGGCCTGGCACAACACCCAAATTCATCATTCCAGACCAAAATCTAGGATTCAGTGCCCTACCTACCTCTACAACAAGGGGGCGCCACCAACACCCAAAGTCGTATTTCCAGGCCAAAACCTAAGGTCCTGTGCCTTACTGGCTTCTCCACAAGGGGCGGCACAAAACTCCCAAATTCACCATTCCAGTCGAAACCCAAGGGTTCAGTGTCTTCGCAGCCTCTACCATAAGACGGCACCACAGAACTGCCAAATTCATCATTCTAGTCCAAACGGTAGAGTCCAGTGCCTTCCTGCTCTCTACCACAAGGGGCAACACACAACTCCCAAATTCATCATTCCAGACTAAACCCTAGGGTCCAGTGCCTTCCCGGCCTCTACCACAAGGGGGTGCCACACAACTACCAAATTCATTGCAGGCCAAACACTAGGGTACAGTGTCTTCCCAGCCTCTATCATAAGGGAATACCACACAACACCCAAATTCATCATTTGAGGCCAAACTGAAGAGTTCAGTGCCTTCCCCACCTCTACCACAAGGCGGTGCCACAGAACTCACAAATTCATCATTCCAGTCCAAACCCAACAGTCCGGTGCCTTCCCGGCCTCTACCACAAGGTGGTGCCACACAGCTCCCAAATGCATCATTCCAGTCCAAACACTAGAGTCCAATGCCTTCCTGGCATCTACCACAAGGGGTCGACACACAATTCCCAAATTCATTATTCTAGTTTAATCCAAAAGATCTTGTGCCTTCTGGGCCTCTACCACAAGAGGGCGCCAAACAACTCCCAAATTCATCATTCCAGTCCTAACGCTAGGGTCCCATGCCTTCCCGACATCTACCACAATGGGGCGACACACAACTCCCAAATTCATCACTCCAGTTAAAACCCCAGGGTCCAGTGCCTTCCCGGCTTCTACCACAAGAGGGCGCCAAACAACTCACAAATTCATCATTCCAGTGCAAATCCTAGGGTCCATTGCCTTCCCAGCCTCTACCACAAGGGGGCCTTGCAGGCTGCTCCAGTGTTTCAAGTTCCAGTCTAGTCTCCTAGGAGTTTCCCACCCAAGCCTTGTCCCATCGTCTCACCTTCATGGTTAGCACCCTCTTCAAAGGCTCCGCTCTAACAGTTCTGAGGCATCTGTGCCTCCAACCACCTGCAACCGATGTGCCTACCAATCCTTCAGCCCCATCACCTTCTCCTCCAAAACAGACCCAGAATCCAACAGTGGAGCCACACAACTCCCAAATTCATTATTCTAGTTTAAACCCAAGGTTGCTGTGCCTTCCCGGCCTCTACCACAAGAGGGCGCCACACAACTCCCAAATGCATCATTCCAGACCAAACCAAATGATGAAGGTTCAGTGCCTTCCCGATCTCTATCACAAGGGAGCAACACACAACTTGCAAATCCATTATACTAGTTTAAAGCCAAGGGTCCTGTGCTTTCCCGGCCTCTACCACAAGGGGGTGACACACAACTCCCAAAAGCATCATTCCAGACCAAATCCTAGGGTCCAGTGCCTTCCTGGCCTCTACCACAAGAGGGACAAGTCCCAAATTCATCATTCCAGTCCAAACCCTAGGGTTCAGTGTCTTCCCGACCTCTACCACGAGGGGGCGCCACACAACTCCCAAATCCATCATTCCAAGCCAAATCCTAAGGTTCTGTGTTTTACTAGCTTCCCCACAAGGCCGAGCCGCAAAACTCCCAAATTCATCATTCCAGTCCAAACCCAAGGGTCCAGTGCCTTCCCAGCCTCTACCACCAGGGGGTGCCACACAACTCCCAAATCCATCATTCCAGGCCAAATCCTAGGGTCCAGTGCTTTCCAGTCTGTACCACAAAGGGGCCTCTCACAACTACCAAACTCATCACTCCACTCCAAACCCTAGGATCCAGTGCTTTCCAGTCTGTATGACAAAGGGGCCTCTCACAACTTCCCAACTCATCACTCCAAACCCTAGGGTTCAGTTCCCTCCCGGCCTCTACCACAAGGGGGCGCAACACAACTCCCAAATTCATTATTCCAGTCCAAACCCAAGGGTCCAGTGTCTTCCCTGCCTCTACCACAAGAGGGCGCCACAGAACTCTCAAATGCATCATTCGAGCTCAAACCCAGGGTTCAGTGTCTTCCCGACCTTTACTGCAAGGGGGGCAACACACAATGCCCAAATGCATCATTGCAGTCCAAACACTAGAGTCCAAAGCCTTCCTGGCCTCTACCACAAGGGGGCGACACACAACTCCCGAATTCATTGTGCTAGTTTAAACCTAAGGTTCCTGTGCCTTCCCGACCTCTACCACAAGGGGGCGCCACACAACTCCCAAATTCATCATTCCAGTCCAAACCCAAGGGTCTAGTGCCTTCCCAGCCTCTACCACAAGGGGGCGCCACAAAGCTCCCAAATTCATCATACACCAAACCCTAGGGTCCAGTGCTTCCCTGTCTGTACCACAAAGGGGCCTCTCACAACTCCCAAACTCATCACTCCACTCCAAATCCTAGGGTCCAGTTCCCTCCCAGCCTCTATCACAAGGGGGCACAATATAACTCCCAAATCCATCATTCTGGTCCAAATCCAAGGGTTCCGTGCCTTTCCAGCCTCTACCGCAAAGGGGTGCCACACAACTACCAAATTCATAATTGCAGGCCAAACCCTAGGTTCCAGTGCCTTCCCGGCCTACAATACAAGGAGGTCCTGCACAACACCCAAATTCATCATTGCAGTCAAAACCCTAGGGTCCAGTGGCTTCCTGGCCTCTATCAGAAGGGGGCGCCACACAACTCCCAAATTCACTCCAGTCCCAACCCTAGAGTCCAATGCCTTCCTGGCCTCCACCACAAAGGGAAGCCACACAACTCCCAAATTCATCAGTCCAGTCCAAATCCTGGGGTCCAGTGCCTTCCCAGTCTGTACCAGAAAGGGCCCTGGCACAACTCCCAAATTCATCATTCCAATCCAAAACCTAGGATCCTGTGCCCTCCTGATCTCTACCACAAGGGGGTGCCACCAACACCCCAATTCATCATTCCAGGCCAAACCCTAAGGTCCTGTACCTTACTGGCTTCTCCATAAGGGGGCGCCACAAAACTCAAATTCACCATTTCAGTCCAAACCCAAGGGTTCAGTGCCTTCCCAGCCTCTACCACAAGGGGGCGCCAGAGAACTCCCAAATTCATCATTCTAGCCCAAACACAAGAATCCAGTGCCTTACCGGACTCTACCACAAGGGGTCGACACAACCCCCAAATTCATTATTCCTGTTTAATCCCAAGGGTCCGGTGCTTTCCAGGCCTCTACCACAAGAGGGTGCCAAACAACTCCCAAATTCATCATTTGGAAAGTCCAAACCCTAGGGTCCAGAGCCTTCCCGGCATCCGGCATCTACCACAAGGGGACCTTGCAGGCTGCTCCAGTGTTGCGGGTTCTAGTCTGGTGTCCTGGGAGTTTCCCACCCAAGCCTTGTCCCATTGTCTCCCCCTCATGGTTAGCTCCATCTTCCGAGGCTCCACTCTGACAGTTCTGAGGCATCTGCGCCTCCTCCCACATGTATCCGATGTGCCTGCCAATCCTGCAGCCCCATCACCTTCTCCTCCAAAACAGACCCAGAATCCAGCAGGGGAGCCACACAACTCCCAAATTCATTATTCCAGTCCAAACCCAAGGGTCCAGTGCCTTTCCAGATTCTACCACAAGAGGGCGCCACACAGCTCCCAAATGCATCATTGCAGTCAAAACGCTAGGGTCCAGTATCTTCTCGACCTCTACCACAAGGGGGCGACACAACTCCCAAATTCATCATTCCAGTCCAAACCCAAGGGTCCAGTGCCTTCCCGGACTCTACCACAAGAGGGCGCCACACAGCTCCCAAATGCATCATTGCAGTCAAAACCCTAGGGTCCAGTGTCTTCTCGACCTCTACCACAAGGGGACGACACAACTCCCAAATTCATCATTCCAGTTTAAACACAAGGGTTCAGTGCCTGAGCACCTGCACTTGCCAGCTAGGTTCTGCCCCTTCCTCACCTCTGGGGATCAGTGCAGTTTTCCCCTCCGTGGTCTCTCTGCTCCCTGCAGGCTCCGTTCTCCCCACTGCAGCCAGAAACACCCTCTCTCCATTTTTCTAATTTTGGAGACAGAGTATCCCTCTGTCGCCCAGGCTGGAGTGCAGTGGAGCAATCTCGGCTCACTGCAACCTTTACCTCCCCGGTTCAAGCGATTCTTCTGCCTCAACCTCCTGAATAGCTGGGACTACAGGCACCTGCCACCACCACCAGCTAATTTTTTTTTTTTTTTTTTTTTTTTTTTTTTTTTTTTTTTTTTTTTTGTATTTTTAGTAAAGGCAGGGTTTCACTGTGTTAACCAGGATGGTCTTAACTCCTGACCTCGTGATCCACCTGCCTCAGCTTCCCAAAGTGCTGGGATTACAGGCGTGAGCCACCACATCCGACCCCCATTTTTTCTTTTGTTTTGTTGTGTTTTGAGACAGAGTTTCACTCTGTCAACCAGGCTGGAGTTGCAATGGTGTGATCTCGGTTCACTGCATCCTCCACCTCCCAGGTTCAAGCATTTCTCCTGCCTCAGCCTCCTGAGTAGCTGGAATTACAGGCATGCACCACCACGCCTGGCTAATTTTGTATTTTTAGTAGAGACAGGGTTTCACCATGTTGGCCAGGCTGGTCTTGACCTCACAAAATGCTGGGATCACAGGCATCAGCCACCGCACTCAGCCTTTTTTTCTTTTTCTTTTTCTTTTCTTTTTTTTTTTCTGAGACAAGATCTTGCTGTCACACAGGCTGGAGTGCAGTGGCACAATCTCAGCTCACTGCAGCCTCTGCCTCCCAAATTCAAGTGATTCTTGTGCATCAGCCTCCTGAGTAGCTGGATTACAGGTATGAGCTACCACATTCGGCTCACTTTTTGTTTGGTTTGTTTTGAGACGAGTTTCGCTCTTGTCACCAAGTCTAGAGTGCAATGGCGAGATCTCAGCTTACTACAACCTCCACCTCCTTAGTTCAAGCAATTCTCCTGAATCAGCCTCCCAAGTATCTCAGATTACAGACACCTGTCACCACACCCGCCTCATTTTTGTATTTTTAGTAGAGACAGGGTTTCACCACATTGGCCAGGCTGGTCTCAAACTCCTGACCTCAGGTGTTCTGCCCATCTCAGCCTCCCAAAGTGCTGGGATTACAGGCACGAACCAGTGCACCCAGTGCTAATTTTTATATTTTTAGTAGAGACAGGGTTTTGCCATTTTGGCCAGGCTGTTCTTGAACACCTGACCCCAGGCATCCTGCCTGCCTTAATCTCCCAAAGCGCTGAGATTACAAGCATGAGCCACCAAGCCTGGCCCCATTTTTTCAGGGCTATTTTGTTCATGGCTGGAACCAGGAACAGCACTGATACATAGCAGCATTCAACAAATATATTTTATTATTGTTGTTTTGAGAGACAGGATCTGGCTCCATCGGCCAGGCTGGAGCGCAGTGGGGTGATCACAGCTCACTGTAGCCTCAATCTCCCAGGCTCAAGCAGTCCTCCCACCGCAGCCTCCTAAGTGGCTAGAACTACAGAAACTACAGATACATGCCACTATGCCCGGCTATTTTATTTTTTAGTAGAGATGAGATCTCACGCTATTGCCCAGGCTGATCTCCAACACCTGGGCTCAAACAATCCTCATGCCTCAGCCTCCCAAAGTGCTGGATAACAGATGTGATCTGCTGCACCTGACCATCAATAAATATCTTTTTAAAGCAGGTTTTGCCATTGTGGTCAACATGGCCAGATCCCATCTGTATGAAACAATTTTTTTTAAATTAGCTGGACACAGTGGTGTGCACCTGTAGTCCCAGCTACTCAGGAGGCTGAGGCGGGAGGCTATCTTGAGGCTACAGTGAGTTATAAACGCCCCACTGCACTGCACCCTGGGAGACAGAGCAAGACCCTGTCTCTAAAGAAGCAAAAAGAAAAGGAGAAAAGAAAAGCTTCTGAGCTATCATACTCGCTTAGTTTGCTAGGGCTGCCAGAACGCAATATCACAGCTTGGGCGCCTTAAAAACAGAAACTTACTCACATTTATGGAGGCTGATGTCCAAGATCAAGGTATCATTAGGGTTGGTTTTTATTTCTTTGAGACCGTGTTTTGCTCTTGTTGCCCAGGCTGGAGTGCAATGGCACAGTATCAGCTCACTGAAATCTCCGCCTCCCAGGTTCAAGCAATTCTTCTGCATCAGCCTCCTGAGTAGCTGGGACTACAGGCATGCGCCATCATGCCCAGCTAATTTCTGTATTTTTAGTAGAGACGGGGTTTCTTCATTGGTCAGGCTGGTCTCCAACTCCCGACCTCAGGTGATCCGTGCGCCCACCTTGGCCTCCCAAAGTGAAATCTTGCTCTGTTACCTACACTGGAGTGCAGTGGCATGATCTCAGTTCACTGCAGCCTCTGCCTCCCAGGTTCAAGCAATTCTCCTGCCTCAGCCTCCCAAGCAGCTGGGATTACAGGGATGCGCCACCTAGCCTGGCTAATTTTTTTTTTTTTTTTACTTTTTATTTTATTTATTTATTTATTTATTTTTTATTATTTCTTCTCCTTTTTTTCCCATTTATTTTATTGCATTTCAGGTTTTGGGGTACATGTGAAGAACATGCAAGATTGTTGCATAGGCACAGAGACGGGGTTTCTCCATGCTGTTTATGCTAGTCTCAAACTCTTGACCTCACTGATCCACCTGCCTCAGCCTCCCAGAGTCCTGGGATTACAGGCCTGAGCCACCACACCTGGCCAGAATGCTGGTTCTTTAACATCTCTTGGCAGTGGGGGCGAAATCTTCCTTAGAATTCAAAACCACGGGCAAGCACTAACATGGGATTAAGGTCTGAATTAAATCTATCAGCAGACCCCAAAGATCCTAAGCCAAGAATTCTGTTACAGATGGCCCCAGATCAGCAGTGCCCACACGGGCCTAAACAAAAGCAACACTGTCAGAGAAATCTAAGACTTGAAAAAAAAATAGGAAAGCCAAAAACATACAAGTGAAGTTGCAATGAACAGAACACAGCTGAGAAAAGGTAACATGACATTGAGGCAGGACAGGCAAGCCCTAAGTGGCTCAGCCTGAAATGGTTCCTGGCTTTGCCCAGGAAAGAATTCAAGGCCAAGTCAGACGTGGAAGAAAACAGCTTGATTCAAGCAACAGTGTTACAGCTCTGACTGCTCCTGCAGAGCAGGGCTACCCAGTAGGCGGAGCGTAGCAGCTCAGGGCAGTTTTACAGTCCTATTTATACCTACTTTTGTCTTTTTTTGAGAAGGGGTCTCATTCTGTTGCCAGGCTGGAGTACAGTAGTGTGATCTCAGCTCACTGCAACCTCCACCTCCTGGGTTCCAGCAATTCTCCTGCCTCAGCCTCCAAAGTAGCTGGGACTACAGGCATGTGTCCCCATGTACAGCTAATTTTTGTATTTTTAGTAGAGACAGGGTTTCACTGTGTTGGCCAGGCTGGTTTGGAACTCCCAACCTCAGGTGATCCACCATCCTTGGCCTCCCAAAGTGCTGGGATTGCAGGCGTGAGCCTCTGCACGTGGCCTTCCTGGCCTCATTGAAGGAGGAGTCTCTAATACTTTGATCTGTTTTTCCTAAGGCTGATACACCTGGAGGGCCTTCCTTTTTTAATTTCAAAATATGCCCTGTAGATGGCAGTATTATACCATCCTAAATCCACAAATCAAAATGGCTTTCATTTGAACCTAGGCTAAGAATCACTAAAGCAATACCTTGTGTTTCGTAGCCAGTGTGAAATGGAAATAAATCTCCCCCCAAAATTACTAGGCCAAAGGGAAAAGCCAAGCTGGGAACTGCATCGGGCAAACCTGCCTTCCATTCTACTCCTAAATAAGATAGCTACAAAGATTTAAAAAAAAAAAAAAGGGAAAAAGCTGCACACCTCCCTCACAATTTGCCCACCAGGAAATTCCCTGCGGACAGAGGACAGGCAGAACCAAAGTCATCCCTCTGTTCACATGAGACAAATGTGTATCTGGTGGCTTCCTCTCTCCTGTTGTTTGACAAAGCCAGACTAAGGCAAAGTGACTATTCCTGTAAATTGTGCATTCAGTGAAAGGCTAATTAGAAACTCCGAAGAGGCCGGGTGTAGTGACTGACACCTGTAATCCCAGCACTTTGGGAGGCCGAGGTGGGAGAAGCACCTGAGGTCAGGAGTTCAAGACCAGCCTGGCCAACATGATGAAGCCCTGTCTCTACTAAAAATACAAAAAATTAGCTGGGTGTGGTTGTGGGCTCCCGTAATCCCAGCGACTCAGGAGGCTGAGGTAGGAGAATGGGTTTAACTGGGAGGCAGAGGTTACAGTGAGCTGAGATCATGGCACTGCACTCCAGCGTGGGCCAGAAGAGCAAAACTATATCTCAAGAAAAAAAAATGGGAAAGATATTTTCCAAATGACTGCCCTGATGGCTAACACATGTGCATCTTATGAAAACAATAATCACCAATTACACATGTCAGCCAATGGGTATTTACTTCTTCCATTAAAAACCATACATTGGTCTCCTACAAGGCAATTATGCAATTATTCACTTGAAACTAGGAAAATCTCTTCAACTCCACAGACCAGATAACCACTCCCTTTGTGATCATGGATCACAGGGAGCAATGGAAGTTTCATAATCGATGATCTTCACTTTGTTCTCTAGAATGTAAAGTAAATTTGACTCAGCTGGGCTTCTGCTACTAGAGAACACTTAAAAAGATGAATATACAACTGTAATCCTTCACTTTGCTAGGCCAAGGTGGGCTGAACACTTGAGGTCAGGAGTTTGAGACCAGCCTGGCCAATATAGCAACACCTCGTCTCTACTAAAAATACAAAAAATAAAACTAGCTGGGCGTGGTGACGCGTGCCAGTACTCCCAGCTACTTGGGAGACTGAGGCAGGAGAATTATTTGAATCTAGGAGGCAGAGGTTGCAATGAGCTGAGATTGTGCCACTGCACTCCAGCCTGGGTGACAGAGTGAGACTCCATTTCAAAAAAAAAAAAAAAGAAGAAGAAAGAAAAAGAAAATGTTCTTATGAGGTGTCAAGAAAGAAAGGGAAACTCAAAAACAGAAGCTTAAGAATGCAAAGAAATGAGCTAGTGTTAGAGATTGCAGTGTCCGTGAGAATTCCCACCAATCTCCACTGACCTGGGATTTTATTGCAATAGGAGGCAATCAAGCTGGGATACTAAAAGGGCCAGGGGAAGGTTAGACTGGAAAACGCCCACTCTTAAAAAGAATGCTTTATTGGAAATAAAGAATTTTGTTTTTTGAGATGGGTTTTCACTCTTTTTACCCAGGCTGGAGTGCAATGGTGCGATCTCGCCTCATTGCAACCTCTGCCTCCTGGGTTCAAGCAATTCTCCTGCCTCAGCCTCCCAAGTGCAGAGATTACGTGCCACAATGCCTCTCTAATTTTTGTGTTTTTTAGTAGAGACAGGGTTTCACCCTTTGGCCAGACTTGCCTCCAAATCCCAACCCCAGGTAATCCACCGGCTTCGGCCTCCCAAAGTGCTGGGATTGCAGGCGTTATCCTCTGCACCTGGCCTTCCTGGCCTCTTTCAATGAGGAGTTTCTAATACTTTCATCTGTATTTCCTAAGGCTGCCTTTCTTTTTTTATTTCAAAATACGCCCTGTAGATGGCAGTATTACACCACCCTAAATCCACAAACCAAAATGATTTTTCTTCCATTTGAGCCCAGGCTAAGAATCACTAAAGCAATCAATACCTTGTGTTTTGTAGCCAGTGTGAAAGGAAAATAAATCTCCCTCCAAAATCACTAGGCCAAAGGGAAAAGCTGGGAACTGCATCAGGCAAACCTGCCTTCCATTCTACTCCTAAATAAGATAGCTACAAAGATTTAAAAGCTATATCCTTCCCTCACAATTTGCCAACAGGGAAACTCCTTGTAGACAAAGGACAGGCAGAACTCAGTCATCTTGCTTATGTGAGACAAGGAAAATCTCCCCAAAATCACTAAGCCAGAGGAGGAAGTCAAGCTGGAAATTGCGAAGGGCAAAACTGCCTCCTATTCTATTTCTCAATAAGA
>NW_016107368.1:2608624-2609427 GCF_001604975.1 Cebus imitator | reverse complement strand
AAAAAAAAAAAAAAAAAAGCCAGACGTGGTGGCTCACGCCTTTAGTCCCAGTACTTTGGGAGGCAGAGGTAGATGAATCACCTGAGGTCAGGCGTTCAAGACCAGCCTAGCCAACTTGGAGAAATCTCATCTCTATTAAACATACAGAAAATTAGCCAGCCATCATGGCACGCGCCTGTAATCCCAGCTACTCGGGAGGCTGAGGCAGGAGAATGGCTTAAATCCAGAGGTAGAGGTTGCAGTGAGCTGAGATCACACAATTGCTCTCCAGCCTGGGTGACAGAGTGACTCTCTGCCAAAAACCAACGAAAAAAAAAGAAAAGAAACTCAAAACAATGTAACCATTTGTTGACCTGTGACCTGGAAGTCCCCCTCCCTGCTTTGAGTTGTCCCACATTTTTGGACGGAACCAACATATTGACAGATGGCTCCTGTCTCCCTAAAATGTACAAAACCAAGCTGTGCCCGGCCACCTTGGGCACATGTCATCAGGACCTCCTAGGCTGCGTCACAGGCACATCCTTAGCCTTGGCAAAATAAACTTTCTAAATTGACCGAGACCCGTCTCAGATAATCGGGGTTCACACCAGCACACACTGATCCTTCTTAAGGCACAGAATGGCCCGCAAGAGAAGAGTTTCTCTTTCAACTACTTGCCATTCTAACCAGAGGTCCCAAACACAGAGCTATAAAATGCCAAAGAAAATTCTCATCCCCCGTATACTCTGTACACCAGAATGGTACTGGAATATTCATGGAAACTTACAAAATAGCAAGAAAACAAAAGCCCAAAAAAAAAAAAA
>NW_016107368.1:2603881-2608399 GCF_001604975.1 Cebus imitator | reverse complement strand
AAAAAAAAAAAAAAAAGGGGGAAACTCTGTAGTGGGGAGATCCCATAAGTGCCGAGACAGGAGCCAAAAGTCTCAGCCTGTTTCCATATAAACAATGAAGAAGAAGGTAACTAGAAATATAATCATAGTAGTTATCATTCATATGTGATCTTAGTTATTCATGGGTGGTCTTAATTCTTTTACTAGTACCTCTCAGGTGGGAAGTGTGACCCTGAGGTGTCATTGTGAAATGAAGGACTCTAAGGCAAGACGCTTTAAGCCTTCTGTCACGCCCGCATAAGGGCTGCTGGAGGGCACCTTGGCTGAGGGGCAGCGCCAGCGCTGGGAATGCGCCTGCTGTTTAGCCAGCTAGGGAAGGAGACGTCCAGAAGAGCTAAGACGTCTCCTTCCTCGGAGGAGTTAGGAGAAAACTCCGCTTCTCCAGGCTCTTGCGGTAGATCTGATGTGGTCAGACAGGCTGGCAGACATCAGAGGCTTAACTGTCTCTGTGTGATGCTGTGCTTCAGCGGTCACATTCCATGTCAATCTCATGTCCCGCTTCTGCACCCGGCTCTTTTTTTCTTGTAAGAATTAATCAGTAAAAGTAACGCAAATCTTAATGTCTTTGTGACAAGTATGGAAAAAGTGCTGACGCATCATCTTGGCTTACATCATCTTGGCTACAGAAAATTCCTGAGCCCCTACATGCAAGACCGGTGATGCACTTGACCGTATCACTGCCACACCCCGTTCTACCCTGCCCCCCGTTGTCCACCACCAAGGCCACGCCCTATCTACGCCCTACCTTCCCTGCCTCCAGCTTTTGCACTCAGTAAAAGTCAGACAGTGCGGACACTCAGGGTCACTGCAGGACTCTGAGATTTGGTTGGCAGTGGATCCCGGGGCCCAAACTCTCTTTTCTCTATTTCTGTGTCTTGTGTCTTTTATTTCCACAATTTCTCGTCTCCACACCAGCAGAGAGGGACTCACAGAACCCTGCAGGGCTGGACCCCAAAAAACTCCGTATAGCCATCAATATGAGGGCTGTGTATTTGCATTGATTCTGACAGTGGGAGATCCTGATAGACATGAGGCACCTAAGAGGAAACTGGGATCCTAGTGCAGCGTCAGCTCGCCTTGAAAACTGGTTACAGCATATTGGACTTAAAGGGAAGCAGTTACCTTCTAGGCTGGTTTGGTTGCACACAACACACACAACACAGTAAAGCTTAGAAATTGTAGCATATCTCGGTGCTAAATAGGGTAATAATCTCCTTTTCGTTCCTCAAAGGGTTCAAGCTGTTTTCAAAATGATGGCTAACCATCAGGGGAATCATTTGGAAAAGAGCTTGTTTTCCGTCTTCTGAAAACAATAATCACCAATTAGACACATGAGCCAATGAGCATTTACTCCTTCCGTTAAGAACAATGCACTGGTCTCCTGGAATGCAACCATACAATTATTCACTTTGTGTGTTTTGTGTGTGTGTGTGTGTGTGTGTGTGTGTGATTTTTTGTTGTCGTTGTTTGGGTTTTTTTGTTTGTTTGTTTCTTTTTTTAGATGGAGTCATGCTCTGTTGCTCAGGCTGGAGTGCCGTGGCGCAATCTCAGCTTGCTATAATCTCTGCCTCCCGGGTTCAAGCAATTCTCCTGCCTCAGCTTTCCCAATAGCTGGGATTATAGGCGTGCACCACCACACCTGGCCAATTTTTGTATTTTTAGTAGAGACAGGGTTTCACCATGTTGGCCAGGCTTGTCTCGAACTCTTGGCCTCAGGTGATCTGCCCACCTTGGCCTCCCCAAAGTGCTGGGATTACAGGCATGAGCCACCCTGCCCAGCTATAATCTTATTTTCATTCTTCAATGGCTTTAAAATCTTTTCCAAATGATTGCCTTGATCGCTAACACCTGTGCATCTTCTGAAACCAATAATCACTAATTACATGTGTGAGCCAATGAACATTTACTGCTTCCATTAAGAAGAATACACTGGTCTCCTAGAACACAACTTATAATTATTCACTTGGAAGAAGGGAAATCTCTTCAACTCCACAGACAGGATAGCCTGGATCACAGGGAGCAATGGAAGTTTCATAATCGATGGTCTTCACTTTGTTCTCTGGAATGTAAAGCAAATTTGACTCAGCTGGGCTTCTCCTACTACAGAACACCTAAAAAGATAAATACACACCTGCAATCCCAGTGCTCTGGGAGGCCAAGGTGGCCAATTACTTGAGGTCAGGAGTTGGAGACCAACCTGGCCAATATGGCAAAACCCCATCTCTACTAAAAATACAAAAAATGTTAGCCAGGTATGATAGTGTGTATCAGTAGTCCCAGCTACTTGAGAGGCTGAGGCAGGAGAATCACTTGAACCCAGGAGGCAGAGGTTGCAATGAACCAAGATCGCACCGCTGTACTCCAGCCTGGGTGACCAAGTGAGAATCCATCTCAAAAAAAAAAAAAAAAAAAAAAAAAAAAAAAAAAAAAAAAAAAAAAAAAAAAAAAAGATAATAGTGGAAAAAAAAAACCATTTTGTGAGGTGTCAAGAAAGAATCAGAAGCTCAAAAACAAAAGCATAAGAATGCAAAGAAATAAGCTAGTGTTAGAGATTGCAGCCTCCCTAAGAATTCCCGCCAATCTCCATTGATCTAGGATTTTATTGCAATCGGACACAATCAAGCTGGGATACTGAAAGGGCTAGGGGAAGGTTAAATTGGAAAACACCCACTCTCTTTAAAAGAACTGTTTATCAGAAGCAAAGCATGTTGGTTTTTTGTTTGTTTTTGAGATGGAATTTCACTGTTGTTACACAGACTGGAGTGCAATGGCGTGATCTTGGCTTACCGCAACCTCTACCTCCTGGGTTCGAGTGATTCTCCTGCCTCAGCCTCCCAAGTTGCTGGGATTACAGGTGCACACCCCCATGCCCAGCTAATTTTGTATTTTTAGTAGAGATGGGGTGTCTCCATGATGGTCACACCGGTCTTGAACTCCCCACCTCAGGTGATTCGCCTGCCTCAGCCTCCCAAAGTGCTGGGATTACAGGCATGAGCCACCGTGCCTGGCCAGAATGTTGGTTCTTTAACTTCTCTGGGCAGTTGGGGGAAAACCTCCCCTAGAATTCAAAGCCACAGGCAAGCACTAACATGCGATTAAGGTCTGAATTAAATCTACCAGCACACCCCAGACACCTTAAGTCAAGAATTCTGTTACAGGTGGCCTCAGATCAGCAGTGCCCACACGTGCCTAAACAAAAGCAAACACACTGACAAAAAAAAAAAAATCTAATAATAAATAAATAAATAGGCCGGGCACGGTGGCTCATGCCAACACTTTGGGAGGCTGAGGTGGGCAGATCACGAGGTCAGAATATTGAGACCATCCTAGCTAACACAGTGAAAGCTGTGTTTACTAAAAATACAAAAACTTAGCTGGGCATGGTGGCATGCATCTGTAATCCCAGCTATTTGGGAGGCTGAGGCAGGAGAATCACTTGTGCCTGGGAGGCAGAGTTGCAGTGAGCTGAGATCAGGCCACTACACTCCAGCCTTGGCAATGCAGCAAGACTCGATAAAGTTCCAAAGAACACATCACAATGGAAAATTGCAACACAGTTGAGAAAAGTTACCATGGAATTGATGTAGGACAGGGAAGCCCCAGAGTGGCTTAGCCTGAAATGGTTCTTAGCTTTGCCCAGGAAAGATTTCAAGGGCAAGTCAGACGTAGAAGAAAATAGCTTTATTGAAGCAACAGTGTTACAGCTCTGGGACCGCTTCTGCAGAGCAGGGCTACCCCACAGGCAGAGCGTAGCAGCTCAGGGCAGTTTTATATTCCTATTGTTACCTACTTTTTTTTTTTTTTTTGAGATGGAGTCTTGCTCTGTTGACAGGCTGGAGTGCCTTAGCGCTGTCTCAGCTCAACTCACTGCAACATCCACCTCCTGGGTTCAAGTGATTCCCCTGCCTTAGCCTCCCGAGTAGTTGGCACTAGAGGTGTGCACCACCATGCCCGGCTGAATTCTTTGTAATTTAGTAGACACGGTGTTTCGCCATGTTGGCCAGGATGGTGGTCTCTATCTCCTGACTTCGTGACCTGCCCACCTCAGCCTCCCAAAGTGGTGGGATTACAGGCATGAACCACCATGCACGGCCTTATACCTACTTTTAATTACATGTAGATGAAGGAGTGGTTTATGCAAAAAAAAATTCTAGGAAAGAGGTAGTAACTTCTGGATCATTGGGTCCTTGCCATGGAAAGGGGTGGTAACTCCGGGTGTTGCCATGGGAAAGGCAAACTGACCAGGCTCATTTACTCACAACACAGACCACACAGTAAAACTTACTAACTGCAGCACAGTGTTGGTGCGTCACAGCTTCGTCATCTCCATTTCATTCTCCAATAGCTTTAAGCTCTTTTCAAAATGATTCCCCGATGGCTAACATGTGCCCATCTTCTGAAAACGATAATACCAATTAGAAATGTGAGCCAATTAGTATTAACTGGTGGCTGTGTCTTTTTTTTTTTTTTTTTTTTTTT
>NW_016107368.1:2602629-2603826 GCF_001604975.1 Cebus imitator | reverse complement strand
TTGGTGAGATGGAGTCTGGCCCTGTCACCCAGGCTGGAGTGCAGTGGCGCCATCTGGGCTCACTGCAACCTCCGGCTCCCGGGTTCCAGCAATTCTCCTGCCTCAGCCTCCTGACTAGCTGAGATTACAGGCGGGTGTCAACATGCCCAGCTAATTTTGTATTTTTAGTAGAGATGGTTTCATCACATTAGCCAGGCTGATCTTGAACTCCTGATCTCTGGTGATCTGCCCACCTTGGTCTTCCAAAGTGCTGGGGTTACAGGTGTGAGCCACAGCGCCGGACCTGACTATGTCTTATGGAAAGCTATTGCTGCCCCATTTCTGTTTTAGCTGGTTCTCAATTTGGCCTGATGTCTGATCCCTACCTCAGGATTCCAGTCCCACCTTCCACCTTAAAATCAACTGTTGAATCAGACCCACAAAGAAAGACAAACAACTGTAAAAAAAGACTCACAGGGTCTTCAGACACTGGAATGATCAGATAGAGAGTAGCCCCAATACATTAGCAAAGCCTGCTGGCTTAACCTTAAATTCCACATCTGGAATCCTACCTTTGACCCCTACCATCACTTATGGTCCAGTTCCAAGCCACCATCATCTCTCACTGAAATTATTTCTACAGCCTCTAAACAGGTCTACTGCATTCCCCACTGCCTGTTTTTAATCTATTCTCAGTACAATACAGCAAGATATTCTTTTAAAATATACTTTCATGGTTGGGCCCAGTGGCTCATGTCTGTAATCCCAGCGTTTTCTGAGGCTGAGGCGGGCAGATCACCTGACATCAGAAGTTGGAGACCAGCCTGACCAACATGGGGACACCCTGTCTCTACTAAATATACAAAAATTAGCATCTGCTACGTCCACTACAACATCCACTACCTCCACTGCAGCATTCACTGCAGCATCCACTACAACATCCACTACCTTCACTACAGCATCCACTGCAGCATCCACTACCTCCACTACAGCATCCACTGCAGCATTCACTACAACATCTACTGCAGCTTCCACTACAGCGTCCACTACCTCCACTACAGCATCCACTGCAGCATTCACTACAACATCCACTGCAGCTTCCACTACAACATCCACTACCTCCACTGCAGCATCCACTGCAGCATCCACTACAACATCCACTACCTTCACTACAGCATCCACTGCAGCATCCACTACAGCATCCACTACCTCCACTAC
>NW_016107368.1:2589904-2601978 GCF_001604975.1 Cebus imitator | reverse complement strand
CATCCACTACCTCCACTACAACATCCACTGCAGCATCCACTATAGCATCCACTACCTCCACTACGGCATCCACTACCTCCACTACAGCATCCACTGCAGCATCCACTACAGCATCCACTACCTCCACTACAGCATCCACTACCTCCACTACAGCATCCACTGCAGCATCCACTACAACACCCACTACCTCCACTACAACATCCACTACCTCCACTACAGCATCTGCTACCTCCACGATAGCATCTATTACAGTGGATCTACCACAGCAATCACCACATCCACTACAGCATCCACTACAGTGGATCCACCACAGCACTCACTACATCCACTACAGAATGCACTACAGTGAATCCAACACAGTGCCCCCAACAACATCCACCCCAGCATCCAGTACAGTGAATCCACTAGAGTTTCCACTATAGTGGCATTCTTTGGGTCTTGATTATAACAAGGGCTTCTAGAGGTGCTCGCGGTATAAGATTCTCGGGGAGTCACCTTGAGCGCACAATCTCAGGCAGCAGAGTCAACTTTATGAGGTTGGAGTTATGTTCAGGAGATGAACCAGCAGGCTCCAAGGAGGCTGGAGATCAACAGTTGAGAACATGAGACCTGGGACTCATAGTCTAAACCACCCATCAACTATGTCACCCTTATTAAAAGTATTGCTTCCCTCTTTTGAAGAGTACTTTCAAGATACCAAAGTTTTCATGTGTTTTCTCTCACTTGTGCACTCTCCTGGTGACCACTGTCTCATCTGTGGTCATGCAGAACACACATGGAGCAGAGCCAAGGCCAGAATTTGCATTTCCTGGCTCCCAAGTCTGACTGCCTCAGCAACCCACATCCTCATTCTAACCCAGAGCCCAGCCAGAGTTCCTCCTCTGGTTGTGAGACTGTGGTCTATGAAACCAAAACTTTTGCCTTGCCTTCTCAGCCTGTCAGGGTCTTACCACTGGGTAGGAGCCTTGGATGAAAGGACAAGGAGATAGATAAATTGATGGACACACAGGCAGAGGGGTAGATGGATGAATGGATGGATGGATAGTTGGATGGATAAATGGATGGATAAGTGGGTGGATGAATAGACAGGGAGGTGGATAGATGAATGGATAGACAAGATGGATGTACAGACAAATGGGTGGGTGGATGGATAGAAAGGAGGGAAAGGAGGACAGAGAGATGGATGAGTGGAGGAAGAGAAGGCAATAAGCAAACATCTAGGAAATTACAAATACAAATAGGTAAAGAAGGCCCCAAGAGAGGAGAGGTAGAATCAGGCTGGTCTGATGGTAGTGGGTTATCAGAACTTATTAACGTTGGTGTTGCTGAAGTTGGTATACAACCCCCCACTCTTAAATTTGACTGGATTTTAAAATAATAATTTAAAAAAGACAAGTGGGGATAGAAAAAGAATGGCAGAAAAGCCAGAGGAGGTCAGAGATATTAGTGGCAGGAGGAAGATGAAATGAGAGAGAAAGAAAAGCAAGACCAAATTATGCTGTGACAGGCAGAATGGGTGGTAGAAATACAGATGCAAAGAAAGAAAAACAAGAGTCCAAAATTGGAGAAATAGTTCAGAGAGAGAGTGACCAAGAAGGAGAGTGACTAAGGAACAGACAAAAGAGAAGCAAAGAGAGAGAAGAAAAATAAGATGAGTGGGAGGAGGTGGGGGGAGATAGAGGAAAAAATGGGAAGACAGAGAAGTCCTATATAGAAGGAAAGACAGAGGGGAAGATGGGGAAAGGAGACAGAGAAATCGTGTATAAAATAAAGTACGCTGGGTGTGGTGACTCATGCCTGTAATCCCAGCACTTTTGGAGGCCGAGGTGGGTGGATCACCTGAGGTTAGGAGTTCGAGACCAGCCTGACCCACATGGTGAAACCCTGTCTCTACTAAAAATACAAAAAACTAGCCGGGTGTGGTGGTGGGTGTATGTAATCCCAGCTACTTGGAAGGCTGAGGCAGAAGAATTGCTTGAACTCGGGAGGCGAAGGTTACAGTGAGCTGAGATCGCACCACTGTGCTCCAGCCTGGGTGACAGAGCAAGAGACTCTGTCAAAGAAAGAAAAAAAGACTTGCATTTCTGATAACCAGACGATTCCTGTAGTCCCCACCCAGAAACAAACTCAGTGTACAAGGACCGTTTATTTCCATGCATCCCAGACCAATTAGTGGCACGCGTTTCCTACCCACCAAACTATCTTAAAAAAAACCCTAGCCTCCAAATTTTCAGGTTTCCCATTTAGCCGGCTGTACACGTTTGTTTGTTTTTGAGACGGAGTCTCTCTCTGTCACCCAGGCTGGAGTGCAGTGGTGCAATCTTGGCTCACTGCAACCTCCGCCTCCTGGGTTCAAGAGATTCTCCTGCCTCAGCCTCCTGAGTAGCTGAGATTACAGGTGAGCGCCACCATACACAGCTAATTTTGAATTTTTAGTAGAGACAGGGTTTCACCATGTTGGCTACGATGGTCTTGATCTCCTGACCTCATGATCCACCCACCTCAGCCTCCCAAAGTGCTGGGATTACAGGCGTGAGCCACCATGCCTGGCCCATCTTTATAAACATGGGAGTTTCCTGCATGTCAGAATAAAGCAATATTAATAATAATATTTAATAATAGGATGGTAAAGGAGTGGAAGATTATTGCAGGACTGGACCCTAGTTGGTTCACATCACCTTTTATCTGCATCCTTGAACAGTCCTCTCCAAAGCTGACTCAGGGTTTGGCCATGGGACTTACTCTGGGCAACGAGACAGTAGCAAATACCACATGAGCAGAAGTTTGGGAGCCGTTTGCCTTTTGGTGCTTGTTGTTTCTTTCAGCCAGGTATCCTTGCAACCACCATGATATGAACAAACTTGAGCGAACCTCATGGAAGACAAGCAATCCTGGCTATCCCAGCAGAGGCCTCAGCACAGGAGTGAGGCTGCTCCTAGAACCACCACCCAACCAACACATAGAGCTGTAAGAAACAGGCTGGGTGCTGTGGCTCACGTCTGTAATCCCAACACTTTGGGAGGCCAAGGCGGGCAGATCACTTGAGGTCAGGAGTTTGAGACCAGCCTAGGCAACATGGCAAAACCTCTTCTCTACTAAAAATACAACAACAAAAAATAAGGCTGAGTGTGGTGGCTCGCACCTGTAATCCCAGCACTTTGGGAGGCCGAGGTGGGCAGATCACCTGAGGTCAGGAGTCTGAGACCAGCCTGGCTAACATAGTGAAACCCTGTCTTTACAAAAAATACAAAATTAGTCGGGCATGGTGGTGCACATCTGTAATCCCAGCTACTTGGGAGGCTGAGGCAGGAGAATTGCTTGAACCTTGGAGACAGAGCTTGCAGTGAGGCGAGATCACACCACTGCACTTCAGCCTGGGCAACAGAGTGAGACTCCATCTCAAAAACAAACAAACAAAAAGAAATAAATGGTTGCTGTTTTAAGCCACTAAGCTGTGGGGCTGTTTGTTACTTAGCAAAAATTAACATGTGAAATGATGTGACTCATTCAAAGCCACTCAAGGAACTGAAGGTGAGGAGTCTGTCTTCTAACCCACTACACTCTGCACTACGCATGAGTAGCTCAAGAAAGGCTATTCAAAAGGCTTTCAATCCCATGGTCTAACCCATGGTTGCCCACCTGTCCACCCAACCTGGGAAAAGGTCTCCACTCCCAGGATGACATTGAAAATATTTAACATCTGAGTTTCCTGCGTGTCAGAATAGAGTAAGATCTTGAAGGTTCATTGGTATTCCTGGAGTGAACTCTTTAGTGGCTGGACCATGGGGAGGTCTGGGAGCCCTTGGGGAGGTTCTTAATTACCAAACGGCATGGAAATAGTGCAATATTTAAACCACCAGTTTGGCCATACCAGTATGTCCCTGTGAGTCATCAACTGCTGGTAGCAATTATTTAACCTCCCTATTGATGTATGGAAGAATCTAGGTGTTTTTCCCCTCTAAAAAAAGGTGCCCACGGCCAGGCATGGTGACTCATGCCTGTAATCCCTGCACTTTGGGAGGTCAAGGCGGGCCGGGCCCATCACCTGAGGTCAGGAGTTCAAGACCAGCCTGACTGACATGGTGAAACCCCATCTCTACTAAAAATACAAAAATTAGCTGGGTGTGGTGGGTACCTGTAATCCCAGCTACTCGGAGGCTGAAGCAGGAGAATTGTTTGAACCTGGGAGGCAGAGGTTGCAGTGAGCCAAGATCACACCATTGCACTCCAGCTTGGGCAACAAGAGCGAAACTCCATCTCAAAAAAAAAAAAAATGTTACCCACAAATTCCAAGAGGTTTTCCTTAACACAGCCCAACCCACAGCCACACCCCCCCACCACACAACAGGTCCTTACCAGGACACCACACAAAAACAAGTGTATTCTCAGATCATTTAATCAGAATTTTAATATAAACAGGTCATTATCCCATATTTTACATGCAAAACAATTTCAATATTCCAAAAGAAAAAAAAGGCATCTTCTATACATGGTGCTACTTGGCTCTTGTAGGAAAACATTGAAAAAATAATAATTGAGCTGTTGGTGGGTTTTGTGTTTCTGAGTTGTTTTCTACAAAAGCTGCGGCACATTTGACCCTTTGCTGCCAAAACGCAGGGCCGAGGCCACCCAGGCACACAAAGGGATGAGGAGCAGCAACTTTGAGGCAAAGTGTAAAGACTGAACAAGCCGTTCCTGAATATGAAAGCACAGATGCGCACTCATTTTGAGGCTCTTCCTTCCTTCTCAAATGGGACCAAGAGC
The DNA here is from genome assembly GCF_001604975.1 of Cebus imitator. NCBI lineage: Eukaryota > Metazoa > Chordata > Mammalia > Primates > Cebidae > Cebus > Cebus imitator. Next base: position 2,597,214 of record NW_016107368.1, on the reverse strand, counting down.
CCCAGAGTTATGATCTGTTTTCTAACAAGGATTTTCAATGGCCCACACCCACCCAGATAGAAATATGGCTGGTGTCTGGTTCTGGACCTTGACTGTTATCAGAAGGTAACAGTAAGCTCAAAAAGCCATTGTGTCCCCTTCTCCCACCCGTTTCTTGGGGACCCCTAAGGAAATATTCACCTTCTGTTGTAGCCCCTGAAAGTCCACTATGTTCTTTTGTATGTTCTAGGGAAAAAAAAAATTCTGACCTGTTCTTTTCATTCCCAATCTCACCTCTCATATACATGAATATTCTGAAGAACATGCTGGAAGATTTTCAAAGTGACACCACGCTACGTGTACCATGTATATAAAATCGGCATTCCCTGTTTCCCAACCCCAACAAAACCATTGTTTCTGAAGAGCCTAAGGTGTCGAGGACTCATCAGGTGGCATCCAAAGGACATTTAATCCTAAACTTCCACTCATGTGAAGTAGAAAAGTGATCGTCACTGGGATTATAACACGTCCATTTACCAGGATGGCCAGCACAAGTCAAAACCTGATGATGTTTCTGCTCTTTCACAAGTGTTACAGCAGAATACAAATAAACACCTCCCAACCCAATAAGCACATTTCTTGGTGGACTATCTGCCACAGGATACAGTGAAAGATCTGTCCATCAGTTGGCAACATAGTCCCCAGGGTCACAGGATTACCTGTGTAGACCCCTTGTGTCAGTTCCCACAGTTTATCTCAACTGTCCTCAGCCTACATCCAGACAAGCCACAGTGCTTCTCCTTCTCACCACTTCCAATGACAGAATAGCACCTAGGACAGCTCCCAGAATCCGAACATTTTCGGACGAGTATTTGACATCACTGATGCAGAGAGAAAGTGACGTGCTTTGTATTCTCCTCCTGGAAGAAGAAACTACTGTGTGGATTTTACTACATTAATGAAAAGGGTTTTAATCATAGCGAGACATCTTTAAAAACAAGCAACAAAAAATATTACCCTAAGCTGGTTTTGTTGCTTTTTTTAACTTAACACTACAAACTCCCAGGACAACCATGTCTTTCTAGGACCAAAGTTCTATTGTTACAAAGTCAACATTTCCTAAAGTCATAGGAGGCTTTCTTTCAACCCAACAGCTGCTTGCCCTTTTCACTGCAGCAGTGAAGTCAAATAAATGAGATTGGTGCACCCCATTTGCCAAGGGGCAGGCCCAGCACCGTACCTTTCTCCAGGGCAGGTGGAGAAAGATGAATCTGCAAGGGCAGTGCCTAAAAGTACAAGAGCAGCAAGGTTTGGGCCCTGCTGGCCCTGCCTAGACTCTCACATGGGTTATCAAAGCTGCACAGTGTCCAACAATATCAGCTTGAGGTCAATCAAACCCCAACACAGAGGTCTAAGGTGTTGTTGCAAAAAAAAAAAAAAAAAAAGTGAAAAAAAAGCATTCAGCATATTAATGGATTTTAGATTAGAATTTCCCCCATATGCTCCCATCCCACTTGGAGAATTAAAAAAGACATTAAGTGTGTGTCAGGTGCAGCAGCAGACTGAAAGAAGCAGGAATAAGACGTCAGAGAGTCCAGGGCACCTTGGAGCTCACTTCAGAGGGATTTCATGGAACAGATGGGAATGCTCGTTCTGAATCAAAGCCTGTCTTTGCCCCAGCAGCCATCTCTCACCAAAGGAAGGTATAACATGCTGGGGCACCCCATATATCAGATACATCATGACATCCTGGAACTTAGTTTATGTTTGGGGAACTTAGTGACAATAGATGGAGGATTTTTTTTAAAGGAAGATTAAATTCAGAGAAGAATATCACCAGCCAGAAAGAAAAGGATCTATGTTCACATGAAGGCCACACCTTCTCCATCCCAACTCCCTCCCTCAAAATTCTTAATGGTCCCTGGCATTCGAATCAGCTAATAGACACTTTCCCTGATTCAGGCTGGTTCCAGGTAGAATTCTGAAATCTCAAAGATGTCCATTATTGAATCACATCTTAACAATACACTGAGGTAGACTGTGCTGAAAAAAAAATTATCTGCCATTCACCTGTTTATTTTTCTTTGATAAAAATTGACATGCGCTCCATTTTTTACGAGAGTGATTTTCAGAGTGATTTTATATATTAAAATAAATACGTTTTCCCCTAGTATAAGAAAAACCTTTCTGAATTAGAAAAATGTGAAAATTGCAGCTAGTGTAGTATACAACCACTACAAATTTACTAGGAAGAGAACAAAATACCTAGATCTACGTGTGTGTGTTTTTAAAATTTACGTACAGACCCTCACATTTGCAAAATAAATTTGGCAAAAATAATTTCTGTACTCTTGGTTCTTGTACCCAACCACTGAGGCTCCTCGGCAATATTTTTACATGCTGTAATTTCCCGAATTATATAAATAAGATAGCAATAGACCATTGGGATTTGTGTCTACCGGTGTTCTTAATCAAGAATTGAGAGGGCTCGGAGTTTGCCATTATGACTCTATCCCATTCTTAAGCCCACAACTCTTAAGAGAAGAAGAAAAGGAAGCAGTCAAAAGCTTGTGAGAAAATGCACTCAGGAATAACGCATGGGTGATGAGTTTTTTGATGAACCAAAGTGATGAGTTCACTCTGTTCTTTGAGCAGCTGTGGTGGTTCTTTTCGCAAAGAGAAGAAACGGTGGATTGATGCCCCGTTGGAAGTTCTTGGTGGTGTGAAGGTCTTTTTTCATGGTTTCTCCTCCAGACTCTACTGTCTTAGGGATTGCAACAACGTAAGCGCCTGAGCATTCTGCTCGGGCACTACACCTGGCCCAGATGAGGTCACCAAGCTCAGAGCAGCTTCCGGGAATTCAGTACGGAGGACCGCCAGGTGTCCTCAGGCTGGAGGGGACCAAGACGTAGTCTCAGTGCACCTCTCTCTTATATTGCTTAGATGTTCCCAAAGTCCATCTGGGTTGCTGGCTCTTTGGGATCTGATATTCTTGCATTTGCACAATAACGGTAGGATGTGCACACCCAGGAGAGGAAACGCCACACGAGGTACACACAGAGAACCAGAGGATGAACCAGAGGAAGGCAGGCTCAGAGCTAGGTAGCTACCAGCTTTATCTGAACAGCTTGGTACCTGAACCAGACCATCCACAAAACCTAGTCTCCCGCATACTCCACGTGGCCTCACAACGTCCAAAAGTGTTAGCAGCGAATGTGGCTTCATTCCCAGAAATGGATGCCGTTAAGACCAAACAAAGAGGCCGCTCGTGCCTTACTCCCTACCCCTCCCCGCCCCACAACAGGCAAAGCTACTCACGTCCCCACTCCCCGCCAACCCCGGGGAAGAGTCAATAACTTATGAGGCTAATTCTGGAGACTTCTTAAAAATTAAATATGCTACAAATATATTCTCAAAACTCTATGTCATCTCAGTTCTTTTTTTTTTTCCTTTTTCCATTTTTCTTTGTTTTTTCTTTTTTCTTTTTCTTTTTTTCTTTTTTTAACGTCCTAGCTTGGTTTGGTCTTGAAAAGCTTCAGAATCACTCCAGATGAAATATTCCTCCCTTGGCTCCCCAAAAGCATTTTTTTTCACCAGCGTGAAGGGAGGGTAGGAACCTGAGGCTAACCTTCTGACACAAGAAGTATCTGTCGAGAGCACAGTCTCCCAGTCAACAAGAAGGAAGGAGTGGGGGACATGAGCTGGCACACTTGAGAAAAACCTTCATGAGCCGATTCCCAAAGCATCAACTCTGCGTGGGTATGCTGCATACACATCAGCCGTGTCTAACGGACACACACACGCGCATACAGACGTGAGCACACGCCAGGACCACAGACCCTTATCCAAAGTATGAAAACAGCAGCTATTGGTCAATTTGAGGAACTGATTTTGTAAAGAAAAAAAAAATCCTTCAGCCTGGATGAGGAAAACAAAAACCTTCTTCTTGAAGCTCAACCTGTAAAGCTTGAAATTCTCCTGGAACAGGGCTGGGTATTTTTTGTTGTTTTTTTTCTTTCGAGTTTTTGTTCCACAAACAAGAAGTTTTATCTTTTATACTGCAGCTCAGACACCAGCAAAAAACAAAAACAAAAAGAATCTGTAAAAACAGGTGCTTTCTTTCCATCTACTAGGGGAGAAAAAAAAACAAAAAACACAAAATCCTGCTTTGAAATTGTGGTTGCCCCGAAGAGGCAGCAGCTGTGGAAACCCCCTGCCCCCTAGGTTCACAGTTAAGTCCTCTGCAGGACTAGTCAAATTGGCAACCAAAGAAGTCTATCTTAAGATGAACAGAAATGTACAGGAACGATCTCTGAGCTCCATTGGACACTGTAGAGTTGTGTGAATCCTGAGTTTTCCAGAGGTTTCAAAACGGAGGAAAGTGAAGATGGGAGCCCCTGCCCACCCCCGCTGCGGTAGGCACTGTTAGGAGGGATTGGACCGAGGCAAGGCCAGAATCCGCCCATTCTTCTTGCCTCCGTTCATGTGGGTGTAGGGTATGTGTTCCTCGTAGCTCCGCTTGAGACCCAGTGAAGACCCTCCATCCCGGCCCCCGGCCTCCTCCCTCTGACAGTGGGAGGAACGATCCAGGGGGACATTCTCCATATCCTCAAACTCCATCTCCAGCTCCTCGCTCTCGGGGGCCTTGTTCTCCTCACTGTGAAAGAAGGACACCTCTGGAAAGCTAGGATGCAGGTCATCCTTGAGCAAGTTGACAATCTCCAGGAAGGTTGGCCTCATCTTGGGGTTGAATTGCCAGCACATACGCATGAGATCGGTCCTGTGGAGCAGAAGGAAACGTCCTGGGTGAGTCTGGGGCCCAGCCAAGCATCCTCCCATCCCCCCCACCCATACGTAGCACATATGGAAACTCAAGTGTGGGTACCACAATGCAATGTGCAAATGCAAGCATGCATGTAAAGACAAGCTCTGCAAACACAAACACGCCTGTAACATGTAGCCTGCAAACACAGTGAGCACGTAGACATACGAAAGGCAAAGCCAAGCACACATGTAAGGGGCAATACCCTTTTAATCAACACCTCACACACCTCAACCCCTTTCTACACTTACACTCTCTCTGGACAGTTGTCAGGTTGATCCAGATACCCTCCTTCCATGACGAATTTCAACACTTGTTCATTAGACAGGCCTTGGTAAGGCTGTTCTGCCAAGCTGGTGATTTCCCAAAGGACCACGCCAAAGGACCTGCGGTGACAGTTGAGGGTAGTAACAAAGCCATTCACACACACACCACACACACACAGACACATACATAGACACAAACACACACACATACAGGGACAGACACACACACAAACACACACACAGACACACAAATACACACACAAACGCAGACACGCAAACACACACAAACTCACACACACACATGCAAACACAGTATACACACAAAAACACAGACACACACAAACACCACAGACACACAAACACATAGACACACACACACCAACACACAAATGCACACACATATGCCAACACAAATACAGTACACACACACACACACACACAGGGACACAAACACACACAGACACACAAACACACAAGCACACACAAACACAGACACACACAAACACATGCATGCAAACACACACAAACACACGAACACACACACAAACACACACAAACACATACAAGCACGCAAACACATCTCTTGGTTTGCTTGAACATGGTTGGCCAGCTAATGAAACAATTCATCTGCAATTCATAAATGCTGTGAAAGAAAATAAATCTTGGGGCCTCCAAATCACTAAACTCAATGAAAAAATCAAGCTGGGAACTGCTTAGGGCCAACCTGCCTTCATTCTATTCAACATCCTCCCCTCTGCTCACTGAGATAAATGCATGTCTGCTTGCCTCCTTTGGAGAGGCTCATCAGAAACTCGAAAGAATTCGGCCATTTGTCTGTTATCTATCTATGACCCGTAAGCCCCCTCCCCGCTTCGAGTGTCCTGTCTTTCGAGACAGAACCAATGTTCATCTTACATATGTTGTTGGATGCCTCATGTTTCCCTAAAATGTATAAAACCAAGCTGTGCTCTGGTCACCTTGGGCACATGTCGTCACCTTGGGCAAACGTCCTCAACCTTGGCAAAATAAACTTCCTAAATTAACTCAGACCTGTCTCAGATTTTCGGGTTCACAATGCCCACAGGATTGGTCACAACATAAGAGTAGCCATGGGAAGGTCCTCAGACAGGAGGTTGCCTTTTTTTCCTTGATGGGGAGCCCACAAGGAAGGCAGGCTACCTTCTCCTGCTCTTGGTGGTCACTGGCAGGGCACCTGGGATTCAAGCCCAGCGACCGCCCACCCATCCACGCACAACTCACCACATGTCAGAAGAAGTGGTAAAGATCCCGTCCTTCAGGGACTCTGGAGCCATCCACCGCACAGGGAGCAGACCCTTGCCCCCTTTCCGGTAGTAATCCGTTTCATAGATGTCTCTGGTCATTCCAAAGTCTGACAACACAAACGGTTCACACACTCTTAACCTTCAGCCTTGGTCCTAGCACCTGCCATCTTGACTATCCCACCTGTCACAGAGCCCTAAGAGGGGTTCACCTGGCTCAGGTGTGTGTCCGCCTGGGTGGTGGCCAAATCCAGTAAGAATGGATTCTGAGGGTATGCATGGGGAAGTGAAGGGGAAGGACGGGCCACTATTTAAAGCCTGGGGAAAGAAGGTACCAAGTGACAAAGAAGCTACTTTTTTCTTTCTTTCTTTTTTTTTTTTGAGAGAGAGTCTTGCTCTGTTGCCTACGGTGGAGTGCAGTGGCGCAATCTCGGATTGTTGCAACATCCACCGCCCGGGTTCAAGCTATTCTCCTGCCTCAGCCTCCCGAGTAGCTGGGATCACAGGCACATGCCACCATGCCTGGCTACTTTTGTATTTTTTAGAGACAGAGTTTCTCCATGTTGGTCGGGCTGGTCTCGAACTCCTGACCTCAGGTGATCCACCTCAGCCTCCCAAAGTGCTGGGAATCACTGTGCCTGGCCAATTTTGCATTCCTTATGTATACTGTTCCTCGACCATCCTTGGGTATCGGGCATGACTACCAAATGCCAAGGTAGCTGTGGGCTGGAGATTTGGAGTGCACAGGCAGAATAGTTAGTTCCGTATGGGTAACTGTGGTTTTAAGACATTTAAAATAGTAACAGAAGTTACGTTATTAAAAACCTAGGTGTGCTGTGGAAAATAAGAAAGGGTATGTAAAGGCTGCTGGGACCAGGGAACAGGAAGTTGCTATCTTGGTTTAGATGAGGGTGAAAGTCTTTCTTTTTTTTTTTTTTTTTTTTTGAGATAGAGTTTCACTCT
>NW_016107368.1:2581518-2589888 GCF_001604975.1 Cebus imitator | reverse complement strand
CTGGAGTTCAGTGGTGTGATCTCAGCTCACTGCAACCTCCACCTCCCGGGTTCAAGCGATTCTCCTGCCTTAGCCTCCTGATTAGCTGGGATTACAGGTGTCCACCACCATGCCTGGCTAATGTTTTGTATTTTGAGTAGAGACAGTGTTTTACCATGTTGGCCAGGCTGGTCTTGAACTCTGCACCTCAGTTGATTTGTCTGCTTCAGCCTCCCAAAGTGCTGGGATTACAGGCGTGAGCCACCGCACTTGGCCAAAGAAGCTACATTTTGGCCAACAGCTTGGGAATCCCAGTCTTAACAAGGCTTCCTTCCCACCATTACCACTACAGGCATCCCAAACTGAGCTTCTGCCTTTCTCCAGCAAACCTACAGTTGCCCATTGGATATGGCCGTGCCATCACCCAGCTGCCCTCCAAAAACCCAGAGTTGGCCCCTCCTTTGACCACCCACCTTTCCTCTCAGCCCACATCTGATTCAACCCATTCTCTCTCCACGTGTCTCTGCTACCCAATCCATCTACTACTCTGGTTTCAACCAGACCCACACCCCCCATCTTTTACCTGGAGGACCCTCCTTTCACCTTGACGCTCATAACCCACTGCCCCATGTCACTTCCTGCTTCCCATTGCTAATGTAGGAGATGTGTTTTTGTTTGTTTGTTTTGAGATGGAGTCTTGCTCTGTCGCCAGGCTGGAGTACAATGGCACGATCTTGGCAGAAACCTCTGCCTCCCAGGTTGAAGTGATTCCCCTGCCTCAGCCACCCAAGTAGCTGGAACTACGGGTGCCCACCAACACACCCGGCTAATTTTTGTATTTTTAGTAGAGACAGAGTTTCACCATGTTGGCCAGGATGGTCTTGATCTCTTGACCTCATGATCTGTGATCCACCCGCCTTGGCCTCCCAAAGTGCTGGGATTACAGGCATGAGCCACTGTGCTGGTCCTTTTTTTTTTTTTTTTTTTTTTTTTTTTTTTTTTTTTTTTTTTTTTTTTTTTGAGTTTCCCTCTTGTTGCCCAGGCTGGAGTTCAATGGCACAAGCTCGGCTCACTGCAACCTCCACCTCCCAAGTTCAAGAGATTCTCCTGCCTTAGCCTCCTGAATAGCTGGGAGTACAGCCACCTGCCACCATGCCCGGCTAATTTTTGTATTTTTAGTAGAGACAGGATTTCACCATGTTAACCAGGCTGGTCTTGAACTCCTGGCCTCAAGTGATCCTCCCTCTTTGGCTTTCCAAAGTGCTGGGATTACAGCTGTGGGCCACTAAGCCTCACCAAGAGATGTCTTTTTGAGTCATATATAGAATCATATCACTTCCTGCTGCCCCTTGCGAATATAAGATAGTGGCGAGATGACTTGCCCAGACATGCAAGGTGCTTCTGGGTCTGGTTTCTGTCTCTCTCCTCAACCTCACATCCCATGCTGCTCTGGTCCCCTCTGTATTCCTTTTTGGTTTATCTTTTGAAACAGCGTCTCACTGTTGCCCAGGCTGGAGGGCAGTGATGCAATCACAGGTCACTGCAGCCTTCACCTCCTGGGCTCAAGCAATCCTCCCATCCCAGCCTCCTGAGTAGCTGGGACCACAGGTATGCACCACTACACCCTACTAATTTTTAAATTTTTTCATAGAGACGGAGTCTCACTATGTTGCCCAGGCTCGACTCAAACTCCCGGACTCAAGAATCCTTATACCTTGGCCTTCCAAAGCACTGGGATTACAGGTGGCAGCCCTGGGCCTAGAAACATCTTTTGAATGATATGAGAGTCTGGAAAGTGGTGGAAGCTTCCAAAAAATGATGGAAGATTCCAGAAAGTGATGGAAGATTCTGGAAAGCAAAGCAAGATTCCAGAAAGTGAATGGGTACGTTTAACAACACATGCAATTAAATGACAGCTGGAGGGCGGTCCACTCCAGCCTGGGCGACAGAAAAGCAAACAAACAAACAAAAAACATACAAAAAAGAAATAACTTGCACCTTTATACTATCAGGAAGATCTAGCGGCTCAAGATAGACAGCTTCCTTCTGGAATCAAACCTGGCCTGGGTCATTATGTTTTCAAAGCGGAAAGCTGGACCAACCTCCAATTTTGACAGTGAAATCATGGGCGACCATGCAGTTTCTGGCTGCCAGGTCCCGATGCACAAACTTCTTGGCGTTCAGGTAAGCCATCCCATCAGCAATCTCTGCTGCCATCTGAATCATCTCTTGCAGGGTGGGGGGAGGGCGGCCAGGATTGTTCTAAAACGGAAACATGGGGTTGGTGTTTCAGCAGCACTGGTATCGGAAGAGGCTGGGAGCCAGTGCCCCACCAAGCACCCTGCTGGGTCCCCCAAGGCAGCTCACCTCAGCCTCTGGCCGCAGAGAACGGAGGTAGCTCTTCAGGTCTCCGTGAGCCATCAGCTCCATCACCACCAGCGTGGGCTGGCCCTTGGACACCACTCCCAGGAGGCGCACCTGCAGATCAAGCAACCAAGGCTCTTGGAGAAGGGTCCATGATTCCACTCCCCAAGGTTCTCCCTGCCTGGTGTCCATGTCACACACAGCACCCTGTGACCTGGATGCAGGGAGCTCAGCCCTGGTTTAGGGGAGCAGATGGACCTGCCCAGACAGCAGACAGACAGGCCTTTGTATTTTAACTGTTCCCCCCCGCCTGGCTCTCTGTTCCGTGCCACATCCACAGGGCCCAGCCCCTCATGTCCTTTAAGTCTTTACTCAAAGACACCCCTGCCCAGCCCTCCTTTCTTCCCTTTCTTCATGTTTCCGTAGATTTCCTCCAAATGCATAAAGGGTTTGAAGTAGGCTGGGGGCAGTGGCTTATGCCTATCATCCCAGCACTTTGGGAGGCCGAGGCAGGTGGATCACCTGAAGTCAGGAGTTTGTGACCAGCCTCGCCAACACAGTGAAACCCCATCTCTACTGAAAATACAAAAATCAGCTGGGTGTGGTGGTGGGCACTGGTCATTCTGGCTACTCAGGAGGCTGAGACAGGAAAATTGCTTGAACCTGGGAGGTAGAGGTTGCAGTGAGCTGAGATTGCCCCACTGCACTCCAGCCTTGTTGACAGAGTGCGACTCTGTCTTAAAAAATATATAAAAATAGACTGGGCGTGCTGGCTCACGCCTGTAATCCCAGCACTTTGGGAGGCCTTTGCGGGCAGATCACAAGGTCAAGAGATCGAGACCATCCTAGTCAACATGGTGAAACCCCGACTGTACTAAAAATACAAAAATTAGCTGGATGTGGTGGTGTGTGCCTGTAATCCCAGCTACTCAGGAGACTGAGGCAGGAAAATCTCTTGAACCCGGGAGGCAGAGGTTGCAGTGAGACAATATTGCGCCATTGCACTCCACCCTGGGTGACAGAGAGAGACACACTGTCTTAAAAATATATAAAAATAAAAATAAAGGTTTTGGAGTCTGTCTCAATGTATTGTTTTGGAAGCTCTACAGGGGCAGAAATCCACTGTATCACAGGGACAAGAGCAGGGCTTTAAATGCCGCATAAATATGTGTGGCAAGGATGAAAGCACATGGGACCCAAAGAAAAACAAAGGGGTTGTTGGAGCCAAAAGGCAGGAAGAGTTTGTGCTGCCTTCAGTGGAGGGTAGGAATGATGGCCCGTGATATGGGGTGAACCTCTGTGTGGTCCATGATTACAAAGCAGCCAGGAAGAGGCAAGAAATGGAGGATTCTAAAAAGCAATGGAAGATTCTGGAAAATGATGGAACATTCCAGAAAGTGGTGGAAGATTTCAGAAAATGATGGAAGATTCCAGAAGGGGATGGAAGATTCCAGAAAGCAATGAAGGATTCCAGAAAGTGAATGGGACAGTGATATAGTCTGGTTCCAGGCGAAGTGGGAGAGGATGGGATTTGAGAAGGGAAAGATCCCTCCCCACACCGTTGGGATGGGAAGCTTAGTGCAGTAGGGGTTGGGCAGAGGGTCCTCTGTTGCTCTGTGCAGGAGGCGGAGGCAGAGAGAGGGAAGGGGCAGGAAGGAAAGCCTGTGTCCCATCCCTGCTGGACTCACCACATGATGGCAGGTGAAGCCCTTCATGACTGAGGCCTCATTGAGGAACTCAATCCGCTCTCGGAGACTGGCTGACTCGTTGACCGTCTTCACCGCCACGCGGGTCTCTGCCTCACCCTTGATGACGTCCTTGGCGTTGCCCTCATACACCATGCCGAAGGAGCCCTGCCCCAGCTCACGAAGGAGGGTTATCTTCTCTCGAGGCACCTCCCACTCGTCCGGCACGTACACAGAGCATGGAAACACTACTTCTCACTTATCTACACAGCATCCTTGGTGGATCCCTTGGGGGTCTGCAGCCACCTTCCGCCCAAGTCCTCACCCAAATCCCCTCAAAAACACTCATGAAATGAGTTCTGTGATCCAGGGCTCATGTCGGGCACTGGGTATATGGCCTAGAACAGGATGGGTGTCTGCACCCATGGAGGGCATGGCAGAGACTCAGGAAGGAGTCGTAACAGGTCCAAGATCCTGACCAATATGTCTGGAGGCAAGCCTGCATCCCCCTTCTTGTCTGATTTCAGATCCTTGCTGCAGAGTGATGCTACTTCCTACCTGAGACTACTGTTCCTGCAAAGTGCCAAGAGGATGGAAGACAAGTTGTAATAGGTGGGAAAAAATTAAAAAGCCAGGATACTTGGCAGCTCTTCACAGGAAAAAGTGAAGTCTCTCTCACCACCTCTTGGCCCCAGGCATGGCCTTGTGAGTTATTTTGGTCAATGGGAATCAGCAGGAATGACCCAGGCAGAGTCTTGGAATGGACTAATGCTCTGGAGCTTGCCTTCCTTTGTTACTAGGCACCAACAGAGTACCATGCAAGTCTCAGCCAGCCTGCTGGAGCCTAAGAGGCCACATGGACAGGAGGAGGCTCAGCCTCCCCCAGCTTAGGCCCCCCAACCTTGGGAACACCCAGCCTGCCGACCACCAGACATGTGGGTGAAATTCTCTAAGACTACCAAGCACTAGCTGACACCCAGCAAAATGTAGCTATGTGGGTGAAGCCAGGCAAGACCAGAAGAACCGCCCAGCTGAGCCCAGCCCAAGTGGTTGACCCTGCCTGAGGGTCCCAGACCAGCTAGATGAGCCCATTCAGGTAGCTGCCAGATACCATGTGTCCAGATGCACACAGTAATGAGGTTTCTTCAGCAAGGGCAGTATGGCAAACTCAAATGAATAAAAGGGCTTTTCTTGGCCTCCCTGGAGAACCCATCCTTTACTCTCACTCAATGGTGAAAGCAAAGGAAGTTGATGAGTAGGGATCTGGCCACCCACAGGGAAGGGATGGTACTCACCATCACTGGCACTGAGATACTCAGGGTTTGAAGAAGCATAAAGTGGTCCCAGTGGTCCATCTTGCTGCCTGGAGGAGAAAAATGATGCACATTAGCTTGAGATTCTCATGGAACTGTGAGAGTCACCACAAATGGGTTACATACAAGACTCTCCAAGGCGAATGGCAGCCCTTATCAGTAGAATCCCCATAATCCTAGAAGCAGTCTAGGATAGGGATGGGGGACCTTTATGTTTTGAATGGAAGCCCATCAGGATGGGGGACCTTTATGTTTTGAATGGAAGCCCATCAGACAGGTACTTAAGTGCAACAGCATGAGAGCACTCATCCCTCCCTGGATGGTTTTTCTTTTACATTTCAGAGTTGGAGTCTTGCTGTGTTGTGGCTGGAGGGCAGCAGTATAATCATAACTCACTGCAATCTCAATCTCCTAGGCTCCAGAGATTCTCCCACTGTAGCTTTCTGAGTAGCTGGGAATACAGGTACTCGCCACCACACCTAGCTAATTTTTAAAATGTTGTAGAGACAGGGTCTCACTATGTTGCCCAGGCTGGTCTTGAACTCCACCTGGTCTCAAGAAATCCTGCTGCCTCAGCCTCCTGAGTGGCTGGGATTATAGATGTGCACCATCATGCCAGGCTCTGGGTGGGTGGCTCTTATTATAATTTATGGCCATCCACGTAACACTTAAAAGTCACTCACCCAGTACTGTTCTAGAGTGAGATTGTCCCAGCTCATGAGAAACAATTATTACATTTTCAGGAAACTAGTGATCCAGTTGTGAAATACAACCATCATTAAAGATTAAATTATACAATGCCTTCCAAATAGAACAAAAAAATTAAATTATAGAGGTTTACAATTAAATAAGTTATTCTAAAAGCAAAGACAATACATGTTCAAAACTGATCACTTCCTAACTCTCTTACTACATTTTTCTATGATCAATGCAGTTGAGGTTATGTACATTTTATCATTTATGTACCATATTGTATCCATAGGGTGGATACAACAGGGAGCTGTTACGTATCTCTTTCCAAAACTGCACTCAGTAACATTATGTCTACAGCTTGAAATTAGCCATGCTGGGAATATTTACACCAAGAAACTGGCAAATGCTATAACCCAGGACTGGATTTGTTGTTTTGCTGTTTGTCCAGGCTTGAGAAAGTGATGAGAAAAATGTTTAATAATGCAGATTAAACTTAAAAGCATGTCACGTCTGCAACCACGACATTATACACAACACAAAACATTAAGAAAATGTTCTTCTGGTCTTTAAGAATTATTGTCTGACTCAGCAAAGACGTCACTCGTATCATTGATGAACATCTATGTCTTATTTGATTTTTTTCCTATACTTTTTTCTTTTGAGACAGAGTCTTGCTTTGTCGCCCAGGCTGAAGTGCAGTGGCATGATCTCGGCTCACCGCAACCTCCACCTCCCGGGTTCAAGCAATTCTCTTGCCTCAGCCTCCTAAGTGGCTGCAATTACAGGTGCATGCCACCACGCCTGGGTAAATTATTTTGTATTTTTAGTAGAGACAAGGTTTCACCATGTTGGCAAGGTTGGTCTTGAACTCCTGACCTCAGGTGATCCATTCGCCTCAGCCTCCCAAAGTGCTGGGATTACAGGAGTGAGCCACCACTCCCAGCCGTGTCCTACTCTTTAATGTAAATTTTGAAAAATCAATCAACATTCACATTGGAGCTATGCTTCTTTATCAATTGCAATAATAGGTTGGCTTCGAATTTAAAGATTTGGACCCAAAAAAATCAACAAAAACATTCCACAAGAATCAACTGGCTAGAGAAAATTTACAATAAAGAGTTGTGTATATCATATTATGATTATTACCTGTGAATTGCATGTTACATATACTATATCAGTAAAATTCATAATAAACTTAAATATACCTATAGAGAGCTGATGGTTACCAGCACACCAATGCACTCACCTCTTTCTCAGGAATATATAAATACTTCCAATCACAGCACTGAAGAGAAAGACAAAGATGAGGGGGCCGATGATAATTTTTGCAATATTTGATGGGACGTCTACTAAAATAGAATAAGAAAATGTATGTTTCACATCAGTGTGTTCCCAGCGGAGTTAGCACCAAAAATCACATCCACTCCTGGAATGAGTGCAGTCTTGGCTCACTGCAAACTCCGCCTCCCAGGTTCAAGCAATTCTCCTGCCTCAGCCTCCCAAGTAGCTGGGATTACAGGCACGCACCACCACACCTGGCTAATTTTTGTATTTTTGTTGTTGTTGTTCCCTGGCGACAGCCTGCACAGCCTGCAGCCCTGTTCCAAAGTGAAGTGCAGTAGTGCAATCTCAGCTCCATGCAACCTCTGCCTCCCAGGTTCAAGTGATTCCCTTGCCTCAGCCTCCCGAATAGCTGGGACTACAGGCACTCGCCACCATGCCCGGGTAATTTTTTGTATTTTAGTAGAGATGAGATTTCACCATGTTGGCCAGGACGGTCTCTATCTCCTGAACTCAGGTGATCCACCCTCCTCGGTGCCCCAAAGTGCAGAGATTACAGGTGTGAGCCATTGCGCCTGACCATTTTTTTATTTTTTGTAGAGACAGAGTCTCTCTACGTTGCTCAGGCTGGTCTCTAATGTGTATCCTCAAGTAATCCTCTTGCCTCAGCCTCCCAAAGTCCTGGGATTACAGGTGAGAGCCACTGCATCAGCCAAAAAACTCTAATAACAAAGATGGAGACACTAGCAAGAGGTGCCAGGCACTTAACATTTATATCATTAAAATGTCCCTCCACCTCCAGAAGTGGTCCTGTTATTATCTCCATGTACAGATGAGGAAGTGCAGGATCGCTAAAGAAAATGTGATACACGCACACCATGGAACACTACACAGCCATAAAAAAGAATGAGATCACATCCTTTGCAGCAACATGAATGGAGCCGGAGGTCGTTATCCTAAGTGAATCAACACAGGAACAGAAAACCAGCTACCTCATCTTCTCACCCGTAAGTGAGAATGAAACGCTGAGCCATGTGGGCAGAAAGGAGGGAACA
>NW_016107368.1:2573686-2581488 GCF_001604975.1 Cebus imitator | reverse complement strand
AGTGGGGCTGATGTGGTTTGATCTGTGTCCCCTGCCCAAAGCTCTTGTTGAAATGCAACTCCGGTGTTGGAGGAGTGGCCTGGAGGGGGGTGACTGGATCATGGAGGCGGTTTCTAATGGGTTAGCAGCATCCTTGCTCACTACTGTATAATGAGTTCTCGTGGAATCCGGTTGTTTAAAAAGTGTGTAGCACTGTCCCCATTTGACACCTTGTTCCCACTTTGCCTTCCGCCATGATTGAAAGTTTCTTGAGGCCTCCCCAGAAGCTGAGCAGATGCTAGTACCATGCTTCCTTTATTGCCTGTAGAAGCGGGAGCCAGCTAAACCTCTTTTCTTTATAAATCCCTGAGTCCCAGTCTCAGGCCTCTTCTTTTCTTTTCTCTTTCTCCTTCCTCTTTATTTTTTTCTTTCTCTTTTTTTCTTTTCTTTCTTCCTTTCTTTTTTTTTTTTTTTTTTCTCTCTCTCTTTCTTGAGACAGGGTCTGGCTCAGTTGCCCAGGCTGGAGTGCGGTGGCGTGATCTCGGCTCAGTGCAACCTCTGCCTCCCTGGTTCAAGCAATTCTCCCACCTCAGCCTCCCAAGTAGCTGGAGCTGCGGGCACACACCACCATG
This sequence comes from Cebus imitator, assembly GCF_001604975.1. Classification (NCBI taxonomy): domain Eukaryota; kingdom Metazoa; phylum Chordata; class Mammalia; order Primates; family Cebidae; genus Cebus; species Cebus imitator. The sequence continues at coordinate 2,580,877 of NW_016107368.1, read as the reverse complement.
CCCGGCTAATTTTTGTATTTTTTGGTAGAGCACTTTGGGAGGCCGAGGTGCGTGGATCACTTGAGTCCACGAGTTGGAGACCAGCCTGGCAAACATGGTGGAATGCCGTCTCTACTAAAAACACAAAAATTAGCTAGGCGTGGTGGTGGGCTCCTGTAGTCCCAGCTACCGGGAGGCTGAGGTGGTAGAATCACTTGAACCTGGGAGGTGGAGGCTACAGTGAACCAAGATTACTGTACTGCAGAGCGATCCTTCATCTCAAAAAAAAAAAAAAAAAAATGCAGGATCAGAGAGGGCAAGCACCTACCCCCAGTCACACAGTGGCAGCTGATGGACCTGAGGGTCAAGGCCAGGGCCAGCACCGTGGCCTCTGCATGTCATCCTCTGCAGTGTCCCACCATGCTCAGTGCTAAGCGCAGCCCCAGCCCCCCGAGGCCGCCATGGAGACTTACAGTAGTCTGACACGTAGAAATAGGTGGGTTCCGTCCAGGAGCCGTTGCCTGCCAGGGAAGTGGCCCGGACTCGCACGCTGTAGTTCCCCGGCGACAGCCCGCGCAGCCTGCAGCCCCGTTCCAGAGTGAAGTGCTTGCGGGAGACACAGAGATGCAGCTCCTGGAAGGAAGGGAGGAGGAGGAGGGTGGCTAAGCTTTGCACATCTGGGAGTGTCCACCCCTAGCGGGGAGCTCACAGCCAGGATCCCTCTGAGAGATGACGCCGAGGCAGCAAAGCACAGACGAAGACACACAAGTGGCTTTGGCAATTGCAGAATTTTATAACCATAGTGCTATGGATAAGGGTATAGATGCAGGGGTTGTTGTTATTGGTAAGAGCCAGACTTCCGAAGCCGGAAGCCAAGTATCAGACCCTGATGGTTTCATCTAATCCTTTTTAAAATTTTTAATTAAATTCTCCTGGCTCAGTGGCTCATGCCTATAATCCAAGCACTTTGGGAGGCTGAGGCGGGTGAGTCACTTGAGGTCAGGAGTTTAAGACCAGCCTGACCAACATGGTAAAAACCTGTCCCTACTAAAACAATACAAAATTAGCCTGGTGTGGTGGCGCATGCCTGCCATTCCAGCTACTTGGGAAGCTGAGGCAGGAGAACTGCTTGAGCTCAGGAGGTGGACGTTGCAGTGAGCCCATATTGTGCCATTGTGCTCCAGCCTGGAGGACAAGACCGAGACTCCGTCTCAAAAACCTTCTTTAAAATTAAATTAATTAATTTATGTATTCATTTATTATTTTGGAGTCTCACTCTGTTACCCAGACTAGTGTGGTATGATGGCATGATTTCAGCTCACTGCAACCTCTGCCGACTCCTGGGCTCAAGCGATCCTCCCTCAGTCTCCTGAGTAGCTGGGACTACAGGCACCCACCACCCCCAGCTCATTTTTGTATTTTTTGTAGAAACGGGGTTTTTGTCATGCTGCCCAGGCTGGTCTTGAACTCCTCAAGCAATCCTTCTGCCTCAGCCTCCTAAAGTGCTGGGATTACAGGTATGAGCCACCACATCAGCCTTCATCTAATTCTTGCAACCCGTGGCTCAGGTAACATTACATTAGCCTCACAGGAGGGGTGAGGAAACTGAGACTTAGGATGGAGACTGGCCAACTTCTGCCGTCAAGGACAGATAGTAACTATTCTCAGCTTCTTAGGCCAGATGCAATTTGGCTGTTATACTTCATGGACAATTTCATAACATCCATAAACAAAAGGGTTTGGTTGTATATTAACAAAACTTGTTGACACTGAGAAGTTGAACTTCGTACAATTTTCATCTTTGGAACATTATTTTTCTATTATCAATTTCTATTATGTTTTCTACTATCTATTTCTAGCATCTCCATCCCTCCCTCCCTCCCTCCCTTCTTTCCTTCCTTCCTTCCTCTCTCTCTCTCTTTTGGAGTTTCACTCTGTCACCCAGGCTGGGGTGCAGTGGCACAATCTCGGCTCACTGCAACCTCTGCTTCCTGGGTTCTAGCGATTCTCCTGCCTCAGCCTCCTGAGCAGCTGGGACCACAGGCACCCACCACCACACCCAGCTGAGTTTTGTATTTTTAGTAGAGTCAGGGTATTACCATGCTGGCCAGGCTGGTTTCCAACTCCTGATCTCAAGTGATCCGCCCTACCTCGGCCTCCCAAAGTGCTGGGTTTACAGGCGTGAGCCACTGCTCCAGGACCTATTGTCTATTTTCTACTAATATTATTTTCTATAATATTATATTTCCAAAAATCATTTATTTTTAATTGACAAACAATAGTATTATAGATCAGGCACAGTGGCTCATGCCTATAATCCCAGCCCTTTGGGAGGCTGTGATGGGAGGATCGCTGGAGCCCAGGAGTTAGAGACCAGCCTGGGTAACATAGTGAGACCCCATTTCCATAGAAAATAGAACAATTAGCCGGGCGTAGTGGTTCCACACCTGCAGTCCCAGCTACTCAGGAGGCTGAGGCAGGAAAAATCACTTGAGCCCAGGACGTCAAGGATGAAGTGAGCTATGATGGCTCCACTGCACTCCAGCTTGGGAGACAGGGCTAGACCCTGTCTCTAAAATAAATGAATAAAGAAAAATAAGAATAATAGTTGTATATATGCATGGGGTACAGTGTAAAGTTATGATGCAGCATAAATTGTGGAGTGATTAAAACAAGCTGATTAAATCCTCATCCCCTCATGTACTTATCATTTCTTTGTTGTGAGAACATTTAAAATCTATTCTAGCAACTTTAAAATACGTGTTATTAACTACAGTTACCATTCATCTACAGAGCAACGGATTCCTAGAATGTATTCCTCCTGTCTGAAACTTTGCACCCTGTGATTCACATCTCTCCTTCTTCTTCCGTTGATTGCTCCCCGCTCCCAACCATTTTAAAATAGAAAAGTGGGTGGTGCATGGTGGCTCACACCTGTAATCCCAGCACTTTGGGAGGCCGAGGCGGGTGGATCACCTGAGGTCAGGAGTTTGAGACCAGCCTAGCCAACATGGTGAAACCCCATCTCTACCCAAAATACAAAAATTAGCTGGGTGTGGTGGCGAATGCCTGTAATCCCAGCTACTCGGGAGGCTGAGACAGGGGAATTACTTGAACCCAGGAGACAGAAGTTGCAGTGAGCTGAGATTGTGCCATTGCACTCCAACCTGGGCAACAGAGCAAGATTCCATCTCAAAAATAAGTAAATACAATGCAAAAGTGACTCCTAGCTCACGAATCATTAGAAATCAGGCAGCAGGGCCAAGCACAGTGGCTCACATCTGTAATCCCAGCACTTTGGGAGGCCAAGGCAGGCGGAACATCTGACGTCAGGAGTTCGAGACCAGCCTGACCAACATGGAGAAACCTCATCTCTACTAAAAATACAAATATCAGCTGGGCATGGTGGCACATGCCTGTAATCCCAGATACTTGGGAGGCTGAGGCAGGAGAATCGCTTAAACCCGGGAGGCAGAGATCGTGGTGAGCCGATATTGCGCCATTGTACTCCAGCATGGACAACAAGAGCCCAACTGTCTCAAAAAAATAAAAGTAAAAATAAAAATAAATAAAATGCAAAAGTGACTCCTAGCTCATGAATCATTAGAAATCAGGCAGCGGGCCACATGTAGCCTACGGGATGCAGCTTGCTGACTGAGCCCTGGTTTAGGAGATTACATGGTTTGTCGGAGATCTCATAGCTGCAAAACAGCAGGGCCAGCTCTTGAACTCAGAACTGTCTGGCGTGAAAACGTCTCCTTCAGACCCCTGCAGAATATTTTTGCAGGTCTCCAGCAAAATGAGAAAAGGGTGGAAATGAAGGATCTGCATGGTCCAAGCCAGATTTCCAGCCTTTCCCTGCAACTCCCGGCCTCTGCACATCAGGACCAAATGCACATATGGGCTTCATGTCTACAGACAAATAAAAAAGCTTTTTCTTTGCCATGGTGATGCCCTTCAATTTTTTTTAAAAAAAATCATTATGAAAACAGTTGAGATCCACCCAAATATCTGGTGGGATGAAGAGGAGATGCGCAAAGTGTAGAAGACACCCAGTGACAAGCACGTAACTAGAGATACACCCAGAACTTACGAGAAGAGGCTCTCTGGGGAATAAGACCATGAAACCTGCAAGCGGCGAGCCAAAACTCTGAAGTTTTCGAAACAGTTCCAAGCTAATAGTGCATGCAGAGAACCGGGCTGGAACATTTGGTTTGGGGAGGGTGAGGGGTGGCGCAGGAGCGGGGAGACTGGGGAAGAGAAAGACATGTTAAAAAAAAAAAAAAAGCCAGTACCCCGTGCTTATCACGTGACAATAACAGCAAGAAAACAAACTCGGTCTGGTGGCAGGGGCGGGGGCAGGGAACTGCAGTCCAAAGTTTCTTCCAAGTGGAATGAGTCACTGAGTAGAGAGGGACAAATAAGCAAATATAGAACCCCAAGGTAGCTGCTATCTGGGACAAAGGGGAAATGCGTCTTTTTTTTTTTTTTTTCTTTGAGACAAAGTTTCGCTCTTGTTGCCCAGGCAGGAGTGCAGTGGCAACATCTCAGCTCACTGCAACCTCCGCCCCCCGGGTTTAAGAGATTCTCCGGCCTCAGTCTCCAGAGTAGCTGGGACTACAGGCATGCACCACCACGCCTGGCTAATTTTGTATTTTTAGTAGACGGGGTTTCTCCATGTTGGACGGGCTGGTCTCGAACTCCCGACCTTAAGCGATTCTGAGCTTGACAGAGGTTCTAGATCCTTCCCACATGCATCTCTCTTGTTTTTCACTCCTCGAGGTATCTGGGGCAAATGATTGGCATTAGAAGATACATTTCTCAGCTGGGCACGGTGGCTCATGCCTGTAATCCCAGCACTTTGGGAGGCTGAGGCGGGTGGATCACCTGAGGTCAGGAGTTTGAGATCAGCCTGGCCAATATGGCAAAACTGTGTCTCTACTAAAAATACAAAAAATTAGCTGGGCATGGTGCCTGTAATCCCAGCTACTTGGGAGGCTGAGGCAGGGAGAATCGCTTGAACCCAGGAGGCGAAGGTTGCAGTGAGCTAAGATTGCATCATTGCACTCTTGTCTGGGCAACAGAGTGAGACTCCATCTCACACACACATACACAAAAAAGGAATTAGGCTCTGACACAGGTTACCACGTAGATAAACCTTGAAAACGTGCTCACTGTTCACAATAGCGAAGACTTGGAACCAACCCAAATGCCCATCAGTGATAGACTGGATAAAGAAAATGTGGCACATATACACCATGGAATACTATGCAGCCATAAAAAAGGATGAGTTCATGTCCTTTGCAGGGACATGGATGAAGCTGGAAACTGTCATTCTCAGCAAACCGACACCAAAACAGAAAACCAAACACCGCATGTTCTCACTCATAAGTGGGAGTTGAACAATGAGAACATATGGACACAGGGAGGGGAACATCACACATCAGGACCTGTCGGGGGTTGGGGGACTACGGGAGGGATAGCAGGGAGTCGGGGGATTGGGAAGGGACACCATTAGGAGAAATACCTAATGTAGATGACAGGGGGATGGATGCAGCGAACCACCATGGCGTGTGTATACCTATGTAACTAACCTGCTTGTTCCGCACATGTACCCCAGAGCTTAAAGTACAATAAATACATTTTTAAAAAAAGAAAGAAAAGAAAACATGATGCTCAGTGAAAGAAGTTAGACACAAAGGGCCACATGGTGTATGATTCTACTTGTAATGTCCAAAATAGGCAACAGAGACAGAGTCCCCAAAGAGAAAGAAAGCAGATCAATGGTTCCCAGGGGTGAAGAGACAGGGAAGCTTGGCAGGAAGGACAGGTACAGGGGATGCATTTTGGATTTTGGGGTGATATTTTGGGTGACACAAACGTTCTGAAATTGACTGTGGTGATGTGGCACAAGAAAACGTTTAGAGAATGTACTGAAAACCGTTGGGCAATTTTTTTTTTTTAATTATTTATTTATTTATCGAGATCTGTTGCCCAGACTGGAGTGCACTGGTGCGATCTAGGCTCACTGCAACCTCCACCTCCCAGGTTCAAACGATTCTCCTGCCTCAGCCTCCCAAGTAGCTGGGATTATAGGCACACACCTGATCTGCCTGCCTCAGCCTCCCAAAGTGCTGGGATTACAGGCGTGAGCCACTGTGCCCAGCCCCAAACATTGTTTTAAATGGCTCTTCAACCACCAGTTTTATGGATGCACTGTCTTCCATGTGTCCATTCTTCAGTGGATGGACATCTAGTGATTTGCATTTTTTGCTACTGAAGAAAATCTTGTGCATAGAGCTTTGTTCCCTGCCCCAAACTTGAACGATTTCCTTAGGACCTATAGGATTAATACATATGGGACAATACATTAATAAACTTTGCAATTATGGCCCTCAGGGAATCATGCCTTTCTTTGTCTATGAGACTCTGGAAGCCTCAGTATCCAGCTCACTGAAATGCTCAGAGGACGTACTGTCCTTCCTCTTCTGGACTTAGGCAAGCCCTCACTTTGCCAAAGGGGCACTAGCAAACGGGATACAAAGAGTCCTGAGAAGTGTTTGTACATGGGGCATGTCCTTCCTCGCCTGGGCTAGCTCGCTGGGCAGTAAGAGATTGCCCAGGGAAAAAGCTCCAAGTGCCCCCAGCTGAGCCCTGGCCATGTGAATGAGGCCATCCAGCTCCAGCCAGACTGGCTCAGGGCAAAGGAATCACCCAGTGAACCTGCAGAATTGAGAGAAAGAATAAATGTCCTTTTTAGAAAACCAGTACTTTTGGGGGGCAGTTTGTTACACAGCAAAAACTGACTGAAACAATAAATAAAGCTGAATCCAAAAAGCTAAACTGCTTTCCAGATAAAATTAGTATTGCCTAAAATGGTAAAAACTAGGCAACCAAAATCTCCAAAAATAAATTACAGCCCAATCATGAGATTAAGTCCTATGTAGCAAGTACAAAGCATAATCCCAAAGGCTATTGCAGACGGAGACATCAAGAGGAAGAAGAAAGGAACTTGTGAATATGGATTAGATGTCTGGGCACGTTTGTGTCAATTAAAAACTAGCTGAGCTCTGTATGATAAGGAATTTTATTAAAAAAAAAAAAGTTAAAAAAAGGCAAATCAAGCCATTCATTTAGTAAACAGGGCCCCAAAATAGGCCCAGAATGACAATTTCAGTAAGGATCCTTTCTATTTTTTTTTTTTTTTTTTTT
>NW_016107368.1:2570672-2573257 GCF_001604975.1 Cebus imitator | reverse complement strand
ATATGTAAGTGATTAACTTTTTTTTTTTTTTTTTTTTTTTTTTTGAGACAAGAGTCTTGCTCTGTCTTCCACATTGGAGTGCAGTGACACAATCTTGGCCTCCTCCAACTTCTGCCTCCTGGGTTTAGGCAATTCTCCTAGCCTCAGCATTCCAAGTAGCTGGGATTACAGGCGTCCGTCACTACGCCCAGCTAATTTTTGTATTTTTAGTAGAGATGGAGTTTTGCCACGATGGCCAGGCTGGTCTTGAACTCCTGACCTTAGGTGATCTGCTGGGATTATAGGTGTGAGCCACCCCATCCGGCCCTGTTGCACAGTCTTTACAATGCTCTGCAAGCCAGATTTGGCCCACAAGCCATAGTATATGGATCTCAATTCTAAATTACTGTCAAAGCCAAAATCTTTGGGTGCCAATAGTAGATGTGGTCCCAGGAGGGGTAAGTAGAGGGAGGGAGGTCCAAGTGGTCATAGGAAGACTCTCTCTTAAAGTTCCAGGAAATCAGACGTTTTGCTGTAACCTCTGTTAGTTGTTGACAAACTCTGGCCCACTAGCTAAACCTGGCCTACCATTTGTTTTTGTAAATAAAGTTTTATTGGCACACAACCACACCCATTCATTTACATATCATCCATGGCTGCTTTCTCAGTACAATGGTGGAATTGAGTATTTGTAACAGAAATCATCTGGCCACAGAGTCAAACATGTTTTCTGTCCAGACCTTTATGGTAAAAGAAAAACTGGCAATTTCGAGATTGGATTATCAGTCTTGCATTTGGATCCTGATTCTATTCAATAGTCCTTGTGCAGCAACTTCAACTCTGGAAGCCTCAGTACCCAGCTCACTGGGATAATTTGAGGACATATTGTACTTCCTCAGTCCTGAGAGGTATATTAGTTTTGCATTTTGGCATTTCCGAAATTGGAATGCATCTTACAAGCAATGCCATCTTACAATGAGAAGTAACAATGCTCAGAATCTATATTCTAGGAAAAAATAAAAATAAAATTAGAATTAACAGCGCCTTTTTTTTCTGCCTAGCTGTTCATAAAAATAAAGGGGCCTCTCAAAATGTCCTAGAGGTAATAAAATGTGATCAATGAGATACTGTGTGTAACGTACTGAACGTGTTTGGGACATACAGTGAACTCTGGGAATAGTTTAGCAACAGTTTGGGTTCTTTTGGGTTCTTTGTCTTGGATTCTGTGTTTTGTGCATCTCTGCATTCACCCAGCAGCCTGTATGGTGTCTGGCTGAATGGAAGGATCTAATGAAAAGCAACTTATAAGGTTTTGTTGTTGTTGTTGCTGCTGTTGTTTTTGAGACTGAGTCTCGCTCTGTCACCAGGCTGGAGTGCCGTGGTGCAATCTTGGCTCACTGCAACCTCCACCTCCCAGGATCAAGTGATTCTTCTACCTCAGCCTCCTGAGTAGCTGGGACTACAGCTGCCTGCCACCATGCCCAGCTATTTTTTGTATGTTCAGGAGAGATGGGCTTTCACCATGGTGGCCAGGCTGGTCTCAAACTCCTGGACTCAAGTGATCTGCCTGCTTCGGCCTCCCAAAGTGCTGGGATTACAGGTGTAAGCCACTGTGCCCAGCCACTTGTAAGATTTTAAGACTCAAATAACTTCTAAAGTGAAATGAGTCTCCTGTCATGGCAGACATCATCCAATTTAGAGGACACAGCTGAAAAGCAATGTGAGAAACTAAGGAAAGTAACAAGCACATAGGTTGGCATTTCTGACCCAGCTCCCTGGGAAGTCATGTATCAAGGCTTTAAGTGCTAATAACACAGTATCTGATGATAGAAGCACTGGAATCAGAATTTAAGCAAAGGGAGGAGGTACCAAGAGCAACTCAGAAGGGGAATGCCCAAGTATGAAGGGGCCTTACCTCATCGCCATATCGCCGATAACTCACTTCATACAGCACGATCAGACCATTGGGTTCCTTTGGCTCCTGCCACATCAAGTGGACGATGTTGTTCTCAAGGATTTCATGGGTCACAGGGCTGACAATATCATCAGCCTTGGCTGTAAGGAGAGGAAGTGAAAGGCAGGGGTGTAACTCTTGGATCAGATCCCACTTCTGTCACCTACCCATGGAGCAACCTTGGGATGGTGGTGTCATTTTCCCATGTCCCATTTTCCTTGTTGGAGAATGGACATCTGAAACTCATCCCATGGGACTGTTAGGAAGATTAAATGGGTTACTTTCTGCATACAACTTTTATACTAAAGTCACTGCAGACTCACAAGAAGTGGCAAAAATAGCACAGAGAGTTCCCATGGAGGCTTTACCCAGCTTCTGCCAATGATAACACCTCACTTAAGTCTTGTACATTATTAAAGCAAGGAAACTTTAACATTATTAAATGTTAAAGTTTCCTTTAAAAGCTAGTATATTTTTTAAAGCTACATAATTAAAGCAAGGAAACTTTAACATTATTAAATGTTAAAGTTTATTTAACAAACTTTTAACATTATTAAATGTTAAAGTTTCCTTTAAAGCTAGCATACTACTGTTAACTGAATTGCAGTCCTTATTGGTTTTTCTTTGTTTTTGAGATGGAGTCTCACTCTGT
>NW_016107368.1:2567237-2570447 GCF_001604975.1 Cebus imitator | reverse complement strand
TTTTTTAGTAGAGATGGCATTTCACCACGTTGGCCAGGCTGGTCTCTAACTCCTGACCTCAGGTGATCCACTTACTTCAGCCTCTCAAAGTGCTGGGATTATAGGTGTGAGCCATCATGACTGACCCTTCCCATATATTTTAAATCATCTGTAGATTACTTATAATACCTAATACAATGCAAATGCCAAGTAAATAGTTGTTCCACTATATTTCTTCATTTAAAAAAAAATCTTTTATTTTCAATCTGAGGTTGGTTGTAAAATGTGTATTATTGTTTTATTGTTGCATTTTGTTTGTTTGTTTTTGAGATGGAGTCTTGTTCTGTTGCCCAGGCTGGAGTGCAGTGGTGCCATCTCAGCTCACTGCAACCTCCACCTCCTGGGTTCAAGCGATTCTCCTGTCTCAGCCTCCCAAGTAGCTGGGACTACGGGTGCCCACCACCACGCCCAGCTAATTTTTGTAATTTTATTAGAGACAGTTTCACCACATTGGCCAGGCTGGTCTTGAACTCCTGACCTTGTGATCTGACCACCTCTCCCTCCCAAAGTGCTGGGATTACAGATGTGAGCCACCTCGCCTAGCGTACTGTTGCATTTAAAAATTTTTTCAATCTTTTATTGTTGTCTTGTTTTTGTTTATTTTTTAAATGTTCAATTTGAGGCTGGGTGAACCCACAGATGCCTAACCGGTGGATACCAAGGGTCAACTGCATGTATACACACACTCACTCTGCTGGCTGTTTCTCTCTTGAACCCTGGCTAGTACACTATCAATACGTATTAAACTTCTTAATTTTACTATAGTTTCCTTATTGCTTTTGTGTATTTTCTAAAGTTTACATGATGGTTATCTATGACTCTTGTAATTTAAAAATATGATGCGTGGTTGCTCAGTCTGTAATCCCAGCACTTTGGGAGGCTGAGGTGGGTGGATCACTTGAGCCCAGGAGTTGGAGACCAGCCTGGGCAACACGGTGAAACCCTATCTCTACTGAAAATACAAATATTAGCCGGGCGTGGTGGCACACACCTGTAGTCTCAGCTACTTGAGAAGCTGAGGCAGGAGAATCGCTTGAACCAGGGAGGTGGAGGTTACAGTGAACCAAGATTGTGCCATTGCACTCCAGCCTGGGCAACAGAGCGAGACTTCATCTCAAAAAAAAAACAAAAAAACAAAAAAACAAAAAAAGGCCAGGTGTAGTGGCTCATGCCTGTAACGCCTGCACTTTGGAGGCCAAGGTGGGCAGATCACTTGAGCTCAGGAATTCCAGACCAGCCTGGGCAATACGGTGAAACCTCATCTCTACTAAAAATACAAAAATCAGCTGGGCGTGGTGGCACACACCTGTAGTCCCAGCTACTTGGGAGGCTGAAGCAGGAGAATCGCTTGAACCAGGAGGCAGAGAGGCTGCAGGGAGCTGAGATGGCACCACTGCACTCTAGCCTGGGCGACAGAGCAAGCCTCTGGCCCCCCCAAAATAGAAGGCCAATAATCTGTCCTCAGTCAGCCTGGATCTCCCACCCCATGACACTCAGACCCCAGGGCAGCAGCCCCACCTTCAGGCATGGTCCTGGCGCTGACATAGGCTGCCACGCTGCACCGTTCCTCGGGGGCGTCTTGGTTGCAAGCCTGCAGCTCGATGCGATAGCCCGTGAAGTGTCGCAAGCCAGAGATGACCAGTGACTCTCTGTTCACCACCTTCTCGAAGGGCTTGGGCTCCTCCGGACTCATGGGCTCCATGGTTGAGGAAGTGTTGGGGAGAGCTGCCACCGTGGGCTCGGCCTCCGTCATGTTCCCAATGTCGTCAAGGGACCTGCGTTTCCGAGTCGGCCTAGAATGACAATGTGTGTGATGACACCATCACCATCGTTTTTATTTATTTATTTTATTATACTTTAAGTTCTGGGGTACATGTGCAGATTGTGCAGGATTGTTACATAGGTATACACATGCCATAGTGGTTTGTTGCATCCATCCCCCCGTCACCTACGTTAGGTAATTCTCCTAATGGTATCCCTCCACAATCCCCCCAACCGCTGCTATCCCTCCCCTAGCTCTCCCACACCCCCGACAGGCCCTGGTGTGCGATGTTCCCCTCCCTGTGTCCATGTGTTCTCATTGTTCAACACCCACTGATGAGTGAGAACATGTGGTGTTTGGTTTTCTGTTCTTGTGTCAGTTTGCCGAGAAAGATGGTTTCCAGCTTCATCCATGTCCCTGCAAAGGACAGGAACTCATCCTTTTTTATGGCTGCATAGTATTCCATGGTGTATATATGCCACATTTTCTTTATCCAGTCTATCATGACACTGGAGAATACAGGCTTGATTAAGAAGAACAATCAGAGTGCAGGAGGGTGCAGTGGTGGGGAACATGGATTAAAATGCAGACTGCCAGGAATTACCACCCAGAGCAGCTTTTCAGATGCCCTCTTGAAAGGATTAGGGCAGGCCCACCTTGTGAGGGATGAGTGTTTCCAAGGTCATCAATAGTAGACACACACCCATATTCCCCCTGGACATGCTTGATTTCAGGTTTTTCATTTTGCAGATACATAGGCCAGCCAGGGACAGTGACAAAAATAAGACACCAAAAGCAAGTAAGTGTCTAGCTTTTCAGGAAGCCCTGCCAACTGGCATTTGCTCAATGGCCCAAGCTGCTGATTGACATCATCAGTTTAAACAGGAAAAATGCATCTTCTCCTTTTTATGACTGCTTAGGGCACCTGCATAATATGAGTGATTAAGCTGCAATTCTTATGAAAGGAATCACATCACTCAGGTCAGGAAGGGTAACTCCAAGAAACATCTATGCAATTGGCATACTTTTCCCCATCCTGTAAAAACATATATTAAACAACAAATGTTGATAGCTAACAAATTTTAAAACACAAAGAAAAAAAGGATAAAGAAGAAAATGTAGGCTGGGCCAGATGGCTCATGCCTGTAATCCCAGTACTTTGGGAGGCTTAGGCAGGGCGGATCACCTGAGATCAGGAGATCGAGACCAGCCTAGCCAACATGGGGAAACCTGTTTCTACTAAAAATACAAAAATTAGCCGAGCATGGTGGTGCACAGCTGTAATCCCAGCTACTTGGGAGGCTGAGGCAAGAGAATCATTTGAACCCTGGAGGCGGAGGTTGCAGTGAGCTGAGATGGTGCCACTGTACTTCAGCCTGGGTTGACAGAGAGACTCTGTCTCAAAAAAA
>NW_016107368.1:2553591-2567207 GCF_001604975.1 Cebus imitator | reverse complement strand
AAAAAAAAAAAAAAAAAAAAGAAAAGAAAAAATAAAGTAAATTATGCAAATTCACAGCCCACTGCTTCCTTGGACAATTTTTTTTTCTGTAAATATTATGTGTGAACATGATGAGGATCAAGCCTGTTTTATAAGTAAACTTGGTTTACTTGCTGTATTGGAAGCATTTATTAAATATTTTCCTTACAACATAACATTTTAACTAGGAGAGAATTTCAGGATTTTTCCTTTTTAATAGCAGTGTTTTCCCCCATCACCTGTGCTTTCTGCAGTAAACCTGGAAAACAACGAACGACTGTAAAATATTCCACTTACTACATGAGTCATCATTCAATTAACCATCCTCCTTATTTTATTTTTTTGAGATGTAGTTTCACTCTTGTTGCCCAGGCTGGAGTGCCATGGCATGATCTTGGCTCACTGCAACCTCTGCCTCCTGGGTTCAAGCGATTCTCCTGCCTCGGCCTCCTGAGTAGCTGGAATTACAGGCATCCACCACCACGCCAGGCTAATTTTTTTATAGTTTCAGTAGAGACAGGGTTTCACCATGTTGGCCAGGCTGGTCTCGAACTCCTGACCTCAGGTGATCCACCTCGGCCTCCCAAAGTGCCGGGATTACAGGCATGAGCCACTGCGCCTGGCCCTCATTTTGTGTGTGTGTGTGTGTGTGTGTGTGTGTGTGTGTGTGTGTGTGCTGTTATAAATAGTCCTTTGATCATTGTCTGACTGTCTTATTACTTTCCCCAAAGTAGATACGTAGAGGAAAATATCACTAGGCTCACGGAGATAGGAAACTAAGCTTCTGGCTAAATAGTTATCCAGAAACCCTATATTGGCTTGTGGTTCAACCAGCAGGCAATGAAATTTCAATCCAGAACAATCTCAGCAACCCTAAGGCTTAGCAGGTTTTTTTTTTTTTTTTTTTTCTGTGTTTGCTTTGTTTGTCTAGATTTTTAACCCAAGAGATTAAAAATATGTGATCACTCAACTACTTTATTTGTGGATCTGTATGTTACTGAGTATGACTTCATTTTTCCTTTATTGATTCTCTGTGTTTCTCCAAAGAATTGTCCTTCTTTGTCCTTTGTCTATTTTTCCATGAATTTCTCGTGTTTTCCTTACTCCTGTGTTGTTTATTTGTTAAGGATATTAACATTTTATGTATCGTGCTATACAACTTACTCTTTTCCATTTGCCGTTAAGCTTTCTTTAAATGATTCCGAGCAGGCTTTATGTTTATCTGTACAATTTAATATATCAGTAACATTTTTAAAATTTGTTCCTTTACAAGTCATTCTAGATGGGGTTGTTAGGAGGTGTGCTAAGGTTTTACGGCAATTTTGAAAGGGATCTTTCCCCCTATTTTATCTTCTAATTATTGCTTGTATATCAAACTGTCTTTTTGCTTATTTCTATTGTACCTACTTTCCCAAACTCTAACTCATTTTAAAAGTTTCATAATTGACTTTCTTGGGTTTTCAACGACACACTAGAAGAGGAGGTCAGCAAAATTTTCCCGTAAACCGCTAGATAATAAATATTTTGGGTTTTGCAAGCCAAATGACCTCTGTCACAACTACCCTGTCATTGTAGCTTAAAGCAGCCCTAGATGCTGTGTAAACAAGTGGGTGGGGTTACATTCCAATAAGAGTTCATTTACAAAAACAGGCAGCTGGCCCAAGGCCATAGTTTGCCTAGCCTTGAGCTAGACACTCTGCAAATAGCAATGACTTTATTTCCCACATTCCATTCTTTACAATTCTAATTTCTGTTTCTTGTCTTATTACATTGGCTGGATGCCCAGAGAAATGTTAATTAGTAATGATGAGCTTGGGCTTCCTTGTTCTGTTCCTAACTCAGCTGAGAATAATTTTAAGAATGATGTTAGCTTGGCTGTTGGTTTACACTAGGTAACATTTGTCTTGTAGAAGAAATACTCTCCTACTAGTTTTATGAGAGGACTCTTTTTTTCCTCCCCTTTCTCTAAGTTAGGAATTTTAAATTAATGTTATTGAAACAGCTTTGATCTTCCTTATTGCACCTCTTGATGGAATAGATGATGTTATCAGATCTGATCTTAAACCATCCTTGCATTTTGGAGGTAAACAATATTGCAGTGCAGTGTTTTATTTGGGATGTTTGAACCTAACGTCACATATTAGCTTGGTCTGTGGCTTTTATTGAGTGCAGTATCTTTGTCAAGTTCTTTAAGGGTGTTCTGTTCATTTCATTAAATGAACTGGGATAATTTTTTCTTTTCTTTTTTTTTTTTTGAGATGGAGTTTTGCTCTGTCACCCAGACTGGAGTGCAGTACCACAATCTCGACTCACTGCAACCTGCACCTCCGGGTTCAAGTGATTCTCCTGCCTCAGCCTCCAGAGTAGCTGGGATTACAGATGTGTGCCACAATACCCAGCTAATTTTTGTATTTTTTAGTAGAGACAGGATTTCATCATGTTGGCCAGGCTGGTCTTGAACTCCTGACCTCGTGATCTGCCTGCCTTGGCCTCCCAAAGTGCTGGGATTACAGGCATGAGCCACCACACCCAGCTGGGATACTTTTTATATATTTCTATGCCCTAAGATAGTTTTTATATTATAAGAAATAGTTGCTTTTTCAGAATTTGAAATAATGCGTCTATAAACCTCTCTGGGCTTAGGGGAGTATTTGGGGAAATTCATTGACACATACCTTTTCCCAAGGTTCATAACCACTTAATTTTTCTGCTTCTTTTTAAATCCGTTTAGACAAGTTACATTTTCCTAGCTTATTGAAGCTTTTGAACTGAGCGTGCACAGTTGTCCAAATACCTTAACACATTAAAATGTTCTTCAGATGCTAGTTTTATGTCATCTTCTTTCCTTCTACTTTGTTTGTGTTTTCCCTTTATGTTTGCCATAGGCTTGGCTATTATTGCTTTTCCCTTCCTAATATGTTTATATTTTTATAGTTTAAAGTTTATTTCTTAATTTACCAATCCATTTAAGTATGCTAATTAACATTAAAGCCAAGCTTCGGCAATACGCTAAAAGTTAAGGTACATGATATTCACATTTTCATTATTTTCCAAAAGGACTCCATTTCTGCTTTGGCCAATAGATATGTAAGTGATTAACTTTTTTTTTTTTTTTTTTTCTGAGATGGAGTCTCACTCTGTAGCCCAGGCTGGAGTGCAGTGGCTCGATCTCAGCTCACTGCAACCTCCACCTTCCGGCAATTCTCCTGCCTCAGCCTCCCAAGTAGCTGGAATTACAGGCACGCATCACCATGCCCATCTAATTTTTGTAGTTTTAGTAGGGATGGGGTTTTGCCATGTTGGTCAGGCTGGTTTTGAACTCCTGACCTTTGGTGATCCACCTGCCTCGGCCTCCTAAAGTGCTAGGATGACGGGCGTGAGCCACCGTGCCCATTCTAGGCAGCATTTGACGATCCAACAATCCCACACTAAACTGGTGGGTCCAACCAAGGGTCCTTCTGCCCCCAGCCCTCAGGGGGATATTTAGCAATGTCTGAAGATATTTTTGGTTATTACAACTTTGGGAGGCAGACACACTACTGGCATCAGATGAGTGGAAGCCAGGGATTCTGTCCCGTGTTGTTGGATAGTGCCCAGGAAAGTTTCCATGTCCTAGAATAATCTGACCCCAAATATTATTTATTCTTATTTCTTTCTTTTTTTTTTTTTTTAAACAGAGTGTCGCTCTGTCACTCATGCTGGAGTGCAGTGGCGAGATCTGGGCTCACTGCAACCTCTGCCTGCAGGGTTCAAGTGATTCTCCTGCTTCAGCCTCTCAAGTAGCTGGGACTACAGGCATGCACCATGAGGCTCGGCTAATTTTTATATTTTTTGTAGAAACGGGGTTTTGCCATCTTGGTCAGGCTGGTCTAGAACTCCTGGCTCAAGTAATGGCCCCGCCCGGCCTCCCAAAGTGATGGGATTACAGGCGTGAGCCACCACGTCCAGCCTTGGCCCCAAATATTATTAATAGCAGGACTGAGCTTGAGATCCGCTTTGGACCAAGCCCACACATTTTTAGACCCTTCTTGGCTACAGATAGTGTTGCAAATGGCCACTAGAGGTCAGATCAGGCCACACAAGTGCCCAGAAAACAAACAAACAAAGAAACAAACACTCCGCTAAAAGAAGAAAATTCCTTGGCCGGGCACCCTGGCCCATGCCTGTAATCCCAGCACTTTGGGAGGCCGAGGCGGGCGGATCACCTGAGGTTGGGAGTTGGAGACCAGCCTGACCAACATGGTGAAAACCCGTCCCGACTAAAAATACAAAATTTATCTGGGTGTGGTGGCACATGCCTGTAATCCCAGCTACTCGGGAGGCTGAGGCAGGAGAATCACTTGAACTGGGGAGTCAGAGGTTGTGGCGAGCTGAGATGGTGCCATTGCACTCCAGCCCAGGCGATAAGAACAAAACTCCGTCTCAAAAAAAATAAAAAACACAAAATAGGAATCCCTCAAAGTGGTCCCAAACTGACTTTTTAGTCTCACCTCGACTTTCTAGTCTCACCTCCTGTTCTTCCCAAAATCTCATCTCCTTGCCTTTTTCTCTCTCTCCCAGTACCCCACTTCTTTTTTCTCTTAGGATGCAAGTTGAAAGGAAACGTCCCTGACTCTCCTCTGTGGAATTCAGTTAGCAACATGGTGTTCTTGTGTTCATACCGTGTCGCCCTTTCAGGAAAATGTTTTGTTTCCAGATCAACTTTCCACCGTGCAGTAGGAGCTGCTGGGTCAGGGCAACCAGCTGTGGGGAGCTCAGACCCCGGGGACCCTGACCCAGTTCTGTAGACACACTCAGGAGGTGCAAAGAGATGTTTAGTGAGCAAAGGGTGGCTGCAGACAGAGGGCAGAGAGGGGGTGCCCAGGAAGTCCCCCCGTGATTCTAGGTTTCAGCAAGAGTGTGGATTTCTGAATTTGCGAAGCATCTGCTCTCCAGCCCAGCAGCCCACCACATGCAAAAAGCCGGAGAAACCCCTGGAATCGCCAAGGCGTCTGCCTGGCACGCTGCCAGCCCTGCACCGAGCAGACATAAGGGGTCACATGGGTGATCCATACCTAGAGTTCTCCACACCAGGGCCTGGAGAGGTTCTTCTGTGGAAATAAAACCAACTGCTTTGAGGATAGAGGGAACTTCGTGAGACAGACCACTGGGCTCTGACACTCAGAGGCACATTGCGTCCAGGTAAAGGGCAGCCTGGCTTTGACCCGGGGCCCACTGGCTTCCATCACTTGCTGGAGGGAGGGAGCTACATTTTCCCCAGCAGGTGCCCGGATCCAGCAAGGGAAGGGGAAGAAAGCAGAGAAGATTCTCCCCAGAGACAGCCTGCTGAGGTGGCCCTGGGATGGCAGATGTGACTACGTGTAGACACCACAACTGACTCAACACTTCTCCAAGTCTGTCGGTCTTCCTTCTTTCTCTCTTTCTCTTTCTCTCTCTCTCTTTCTTTCTCTTTCTTCTTTCTTTCCTTCCTTCACTTCCCTCCTTTATTTTTTCTTTCCTTCTTTCTCTCCCTCTCTCCCTCTTTCCTTCCTTCCTTCCTTCATTTCTTCCCTTTCTTTCCTTTTTCTTTCTCTTTCCTTCCTTCCTTATTTTTCTTTCCATCTTTTTCTTCTTTGTCTCCTTCTCTCCTTCCTTTCTCTTTCTCTTTCCTTCCCTCCTTTATTTTTTCTTCTTTCTTTCTCCTCCCTTCCTTTCCTTTCTTTCTTTCTTCCTCTTTCCTTCTCTCCTTTATTTTCTTTCTTTTTTCTCCCTCTTCCCTCCCTCCTTCCTCTTTTCTTTCTCTTCTCTCTGTCTCTCTCTCTCCCCCTTCCTCCCTCCCTTCCTTGTTCTCTTTCCTTTCTTTCTTTTTTAATTTCTTTCTTTATTTTCTTTTTGAGACAGGGTTTTGCTCTGTGCAGTGGCACCATCATAGCTCATTGTAGCCTTGATCTCCTGGCCTCAAGTGATCCTTCTGCCTCAGCTTCCCTATGGGCTAGGAATTCAGGCATACACCATCATGCTTGGCTAATTTTCAAATTGTTTTTTGTAGAGATGGATTCTCATTATGCTGCCCAGGCTGGCCTCAAGCAACCCTACCACCTTGGCTTCCCAGATAGCTGGGACCACAGGCTTATACCACTGTAGCCAGCTAAAGCCTCAATCATCATGGCCAGTCATGGTAGCTCACGTCTGTAATCCCAGCACTTTGGGAGGCCAAGGCAGGCGGATCACCTGAGGTCAGGAGTTCGAGACCTGCCTGGCCAACATGAGGAAACCCCGTCTCTACTAAAAATATAAAAATCAGCCGGGTGTGGTGGCAGGCACTTGTAATCCCAGCTACTTGGGAGGCTGAGGCATGAGAATCACTTGAACCCAGGAGGCAGAGGTTGTGGTGAGCCGAAATTGCACCACTGCACTCCTGCCTGGGTGACAGAGTGAGACTCTGGCAAAAAAAAAACAAAAAACAAAAAACAAACAAACAAAAAAAAAACCTTAACCATCTAATGGAGAACTCAGACCAGCTCAGGAGAGGTAAAAAAGGCAAATGCTGAGTTTTGTCCATTTTCCCCCTTGTGTGTGATTATTTGGTCTTCCTAATAAAATTCTCCTGGAAATAGCAAGATCTCTTCCTCCACCCAGGAAAGGGCTCCATTCAGACTCCACCCACCCTTCTGCCGCCTCTGGGTCCCTTACTTAAGGGACCGTCCAACAACACCAAGCCAACTGACACCTGCTAAGGGAGCCCAGCGCCATGCCCAGTCCTGACCTGGGGATGAAAACCACATTGTGCAGGTAATCCTCAAACGTCTTCCTAAACGAGGACTCCTCCAGCTCCTTCTGGATCTGGGAGTCTGTCTTTGGACAGGAGCAACACTCGCCGGCCAAATCCTCCTCTTCACTCTGGTTGTGCTTCTGAAAACCGTCAGACTCAACTGGTGGAGACCAGGTCCTCGAGGGCAGCTTCAACCCTGGAGAAAGAAACAGAAAACGGGGCTCAGGTCTCTGTGGCTGAAAACGCGCACACACACACACACACACTACACCACAGACACACATACACACACACACACACACAACACCACACACACACACACACACAACAGCACATACCAACTACACACACCACACACCACACATCACACACACTACATACACCACACGCCCATGCCACAGATCACACACACCACAAACACACCACACACACCCCAAATACACTACACACCACACACACACACACTACACCACAGACGCACATACACTACAGCACACACACACCACACACACCACACATCACACACACCACACACACCCATGCCACAGACCGCACCACAAACACCCCACACACACCCCACATACACCACACACACACCACATACACTACACACCACACACGCACCACACACTACACCACACACACACACACACACACACTACAGCACACACCAATCACACACACCACACACCACACACACCACACGTCACATACACCACACACGCACACCACACGCACCCGTGCCACAGACCACGCACACCACAAACACACCATACACACACACACCACATACACCAAAACACAAACACCACACACACAACACATTCCACACACACCACACACGCACACCACACGCACCCATGCCACAGACCACACACACCACAAACACACCATACACACATACCACATACACCACACACACACCACACATATACCACACCACACACACACACCACATACACCAAAACACAAACACCACAAACTACACACACAACACATTCCACACACACACCACACACCACATACCACACACACACACACACACATCACACCACACATACCAAACACACATACACACCACACCACACACACACACACACACACAAAACACACAACACATACCACACACACCACACATACACACACCATGCATACATACATCACACCACACATACCAAACACACACACCACACCACACACACACACACACACACACACACACACACCACACATCACATATACACAGTGAAGGGGGCCTTTCCCGAGAGGCTGAGCTGAGACAGAGCCTAGATTCAAGTTCTGCTTTGGAAGAAAGCCAGACACTATGGCTCACACCTGTGGTCCCAGCTACTTGGGAGGCTGAGGTGGAAGGATTGCCTGAGCCCAAGAGGTTGAGGCTGCAGTGAGCCACGATCATGCCCCGACACTTCAGCCTGGGTAACCGAGTAGGACCCTGTCTCAAAAGATTAAAGAGATGGCCAAGTGGGGTCGGGCGCGGTGGTTCGCGTCTATAATCCCAGCACTTGGGAGGCCAAGGCGGGCAGATCACGAGGTCAGGAGATCGAGACCATCTTGGTCAACATTCTCCTGTCTCAGCGCTCCCAAGTAGCTGGGATTATAGGCATGAGCCACCATCCCTGGCTATTTTTTTTTAATTTTTATTTTTAGTAGAGACAAGGTTTCACCATGTTGGCCAGGCTAATCTCAAACTCCTGACCTCAGGTGATCCACCTGCCTTGGCCTCCCAAAGTGCTGGGATTACAGGCGTGAGCCACTGCCCCCGGCCTATTTCTGTATTTTTTTGATAGACACAGAGTTTTCCCATGTCACCCAGGCTGATCTCAAACTCCTGAGCTCAAGCAGTCTGCTCTCCTCGGCCTCCCAAAGTGCTGGGATTACAGGCATGAGCCACCGAGCCAGCCTGCAATCCTTAAGTACCACAGCTGGTCATGTCTTAACCCCTGAAGTTAGATTTCAAAGGTTCTTGTGACCCCTGGTGCACGCACAATTACACCTCTGCTACAGCCACAAAGACAGACACAGCTCTTTACAAGCACAGTCCACTACAGTCCCTGGAGATTCACCTCCCCTGCTGCCAGCCTGCCTGGTGCCTGGTGACTGTTGAGTACAGGAAATTCCATTTTTTTCTCCCCTTAATGCCTCAAGTGTAGACAATAAGCTCTAAATCGTGTATCAAGTACTTTCTCATGAATGGTGAGTATCAACTCGGAAACCCAAGTATTTATACAGCTTTAAAAGCCTAAGAGAGACTGGAGAATACTTCTTATGTTTATAAATAGACATAGAATAACCTGCGTGGGTTAACTCTGCTGGGAGCTAGTTACAGCATTCCAGATGGAAGAAAAATGCAGGGCTCCTTTTTTTTTATGATTATTAGTTTTTGAGCCAGAGTCTCACTCTGTCACCCAGGCTGGAGTGCAGTGGCGTGATCTCGGCTCACTGTAACCTCTACCTCCCAGGTTTAAGCGATTCTCCTGCCTCAGCCTTTCCAGTAGCTGGGATTATAGGTGTGTGCCACCATGCCCAACTAATTTTTTGTATTTGTAGTGCAGATGGGGTTTCGTCATATTGGCCAGGCTGGTCTCAAACTCCTGACCTTGTGATTCACCCACCTTGGCCTCCCAACGCACCCAGAGGTTTTTTTTTTTTTTTTTGAAACAGAGTCTTACTGTCTCTTAGGCTGGAGTGCAGTGGCGCTATCTCGGCTCAGCAACCTCTGTCTCCCGAATTCAAGCGATTCTCCTGCCTCAGCCTCACCAGTAGCTGGGATTACAGGCACCCACCACCATGCCCAGCTACTTTTTGTATTTTTAGTAGAGATGGGGTTTCACCATGTTGTCCAGGCTGGTCTCGAACTACTGGCCTCAAAGTGATCCACCCATCTCAGCCTCCCAATGTGCTGGGATTACAGGAGCGGGCCACTGTGCCCGGCAAATCTCTCCCATCTTAAGTGCACAGATCTGTGGTATTAAATTCCTTCACAATGTTGTTCAATCATCACCACCTTCATCTCCGGAACTTTTTCCTCTTCCCAAACTGAAACTCTGCCCCTAACCCATCCATTCCCCAGCCTCTGGCACCCTGCATTCTACTTTCTGTCTCTATGAATCTGAGGACTCTAGGGACCGCCTAGGCACGAAATCACACAGAATTTGTCCTGAGTGACTTGACTTTTAATGATATTAACTTTATGACATTTACAAATAAAACCATGTTGAAATGGTCTCATGGTAATTAGAGGTTTAGACTTTCAGAATTAAAAAAAGAGAGAGAGAGAAAGCTTTGACTGACGTGGCTGGTGGCAGCTCTCACGAGTCGTTCTGGTTACCTGGACGCAGGGCCAACAGCTTACGGTGGAGCTTATGACTGGACTCGCCCTGGAGTTATATAAAGCATTGGAGGAGATAAATCACGTTTGCAGCCCTCAGCTCGGGTGGGGATGATGTCACACACATACATATAGCACATGAGCTTAGAGTTGGGACAGCTCCCAGAGGTCATCTGTCCTCCCGCCCCTTCTCCCAAAAAAGGAGGCAGACAGTGACTTGATCAGAAACTTGGCAAAAGCATTTCAGCAGGTCAGGGCCAGAGCCAAGAGCTGATGTTGGGCTCCCGGCCTCAGCCACGCCTCACCAGAGGCCCCCTGGCCTTCTCCTCCAGGGTCATGGACTGAGGCTATCACGAACCAAAAATATCTCAAGAAAAAGATATCAAGACACACAAGGAAACCAAAAGTAAAGAAAGAAATGGGCCCAGTGCAGTGGCTCATGCCTGTAATAGCAGAATGTTAGGAGGCGGAGGCCGGAGGATTGCTTGCGGTCAGGAGTTCAAGATCAGCCTGAGCAATATATCAAGAGCCCCGCTGCTAAAAAATTATTTTGGGCTGGGCGTGGTTGTTCACGCCGGTAGTCCCAGCACTTTGAGAGGCCAAGGTGGGCTGATCAGCTGAGGTTGGGAGTTCAAGACCAGCCAGACCAACATGGAGAAGCCCCATGTAATCCCAGCTACTTGGGAGGCTGAGGCAGGAGAATCGCTTAAACCCGGGAGGTGGAGGTGTCAGCAAGGTGAGATTGCGACATTGCATTCCAGCCTGGGCGACAAGGGCAAAACTCTGCCTCAAAAAAATAAATAATCAATAAATAGATAAAAACACGTATGTATGTTTTCATAGGAGACAGAACGGAGTATGTGTGTGTGTCTCCCGACACTGAGACACGAGAAGGGATGGCTGCTTTCCTAGAGGTGAAGCAAAGTGCATGAAACACACACGTGCAAACCCACTGGTCCCAGCATGGCTGCCTGCACTCACCTTTGAGGCAATAATCCAACTCGAACAGCTCACTGTCTTCCACCTGCCTCTGCCAGAAAACCAGGTAGTGGGTGATGTTGCCATTGGGGTCCGTGGGGGGTTTCCACTTCAAAATAATCTGGGATGATGAGTTAGACACTGAGATTGGATCCAGTGGCACGGACGGGTCTGCCAAGGAGAAAGAAAATGGGTCAATCATGAGAAAACATGTGCAAAAAAAGCTCGGGGGCGGGGGGGAACGCGGGAGGTGGGGGGGCGGGACACACCAGTTAAAGACATCAGGAGGATGTTTGCTGCAGTGTTTTGTTGGTGTTTTTTTTTTTGTTTTGTTTTTTTTTAGACGGAGTCTCCTCTGTTGCCCGGGCTGGAGTGCAGTGCCATGATCTCGGTTCACTGCAACCTCTGCCTCCCGGGTTCAAGTGATTCTCCTGCCTCAACCTCCCAAGTAGCTGGGATTACAGGTGTGCACCACCAAGCCTGGCTAATTTTTGTCTTTTTAGTAGAGACGGGGTTTTGCCATGTTGACCAGGCTGGTCTCGAACTCCTGACCTCAAGTGATCTTCCCCACCTCGGCCTCCCAAAGTGAAGTAATCATAGCTTACCGCAGGCTCCTGGGCTCAAGAGATCTTCCCGCATGGGGCTGCTGAGTAACTGGGAATATAGGTGTACACCACCATTTTTTAAAAAAATTTTTGGAGAGATAGAATCTTGCTCTGTTGTCTAGCTGGTTTCAAACTCCTGGCCTCCAGTGATCCTCCCACCTTGGCCTCCCAATGTGCTGGGATTACAGGCATGAGCGCCAAGCCTGGCCGACATTTTAATTCAAAGTGTGGGCCACCGCATCCGGCCGCTGCAGTGTTATTTAACATCGGTGAAAACTGGAGACACACAGGAAATCCTCACCCAATCAGTGCACGGGTTACCAAGCTATAGCCCATTCACATCACAGATTACGGGAGCATTCATGTATCCATTTCTGCAACAAACATTAATGGGCTCTGACTATGCGCTAAGCTCTCACTGTTCTGGGAACTGGGTAGGTGCTGCTCAGGAAAGAGAGGAGAGTGGGAAGAGACCAATAAACTCACGTTTTCCAATTAATATCTGTTCCTAATTAAACCCAGTCATGGGGCAGACGTGAAGCCATTGGATCATGTCATTGAGCTGGTATTCACTCTATAAAACCTTCCCCTTAAAAATGGAGATGGCTGGCTCAGTGGCTCACACTATAATCCCAGGACTTTGGGAGGCTGAGACAGGAGGATTGATTGAGCTTAGGAGTTTGAGGCCAGCCTCTAGCACAGCAAGACCCTGTCTCTACTACTAAAAATCATAAAAATCAGCCAGGTGTGCGGAAGCACGCCTGTGGTCCCAGCCACTTGGGAGGCTAAGACAGAAGGATCGCTTGAACTCGGGAGGTTGATGCTGCAGTGAGCCGTGATCGCACGACTGTACTCCAGCCTGGGCAACAGGGCAAGATCCTTCCTCAAAACAAACAAAAAAAGTACAAAAAACACAACCAACCAAACAAATGAAACTCCAAAATCCAAAGTAATGGAGGTGGCTGAGGGAGTTGGGGATGGAAAAGGGGTCAAAACACCCGGGAGCTAGATGTTTCTGAAAACTCTAAGTCTTTTGGTGTCACTAAAGGATACAGGATGAGAGGGGACTAAGTGAAGAAGATGGGGCTGATGGCTGGGCACTGTGGCTGACACCAGGAATCCCAGCACTTTAGGAGGCCGAGGCAGGTGGACCTCCTGAGGTCGGGAGTTCAAGACCAGCCTGGCCAACATGGTGAAACCCCGTCTCTACTAAAAACACAAAAATCAGCCAGGTGTGGTGGCACATGCCTGTAATTCCAGCTATTTGGGAGGCTGAGGCAGGAGAATCGCTTGAACCCAGGAGGTAGAGGTTGCAGTGAGCCGAGAATGCACCCTTGAACTCTGGTCTGGGTGACAACAGTGAAACTCCATTTCAAAAAGAAAAAAAGTTTGAATTTGAGCCTATATGACGGGGATTGTCACCTTCAGCACTATTGGCTTTTAGGGTTGGGTAATTCTTTGTCACGAGGGAGGGTGCATCCAGTGTGATGCAGGACATGGAGCAGCCTCTCTGGCTTCTACCCACAAAATGCCAGTGGTTTCATCCCCACAGCTGTGACAACCAAAGATGTCTCCTGATATCGACTGGCAACTGTTCCCTGGGAGAGCAGTACCCCCATTTGGGAACTACTGCTATAACAGAAGGACTTAGGTTTTATAAAAATATAATTAGAACAGGCCCAGTGGCTTGCGCCTGCAATCCCAGCACTTTGGGAGGTCAAGGTGGGTGGATCACTTGAGGTCAGGAGTTCGAGAGCCAACATGGTAAAGCCCCATCTCTATTAAAAATACAAAAATGGCCAGGCACGGTGGCTCACGCCTGTAATCCCAGCACTTTGGGAGGCCGAGGCGGGTGGATCACCTGAGGTCGGGAGTTCAAGATCAGCCTGACCAACATGGAGAAACCCTGTCTCTA
>NW_016107368.1:2549605-2553496 GCF_001604975.1 Cebus imitator | reverse complement strand
TGGCACATGCCTGTGATCCCAACTACTCGGGAGGCTGAGGCAGGAGAATCACTTGAACCCGGGAGGCGGAGGTTGCGGTGAGCCGAGATCACGCCCTCCCACTCCAGCCTGGGCAACAAGAGTGAAAATCCATCTAAAAAAAAAAAAAGCGAATAACCACATCAAGGATCATTTTAAACAACCTCATTGTGTCAGCCTCTTAAAAGCAAGAGGTCCGATTCACATACAAATTCACATTCCCAAGACACACTCACTGGTGGCAGATGTCTGGACATAAATGATGTCACTCTTGGCCCCATAGGTCCGGCGTTCATCGGAAAAGGTGACCAGGGTCTTCACAAAGATAGCATACTGGGTCCAGGGCTTGAGATTCCGCATCAGCCATCCTGGGTGGCTCTGTGATGTGGGGTCACTGGACCTCTGGGGCGGGTCAATGTCTACCACCGTCCAGCTGTTGGAACCACAAGCATCCTGCCCGTCGAACTCCGTCACA
Source organism: Cebus imitator (assembly GCF_001604975.1). Classification (NCBI taxonomy): domain Eukaryota; kingdom Metazoa; phylum Chordata; class Mammalia; order Primates; family Cebidae; genus Cebus; species Cebus imitator. The sequence continues at coordinate 2,553,003 of NW_016107368.1, read as the reverse complement.
TTCTGGTAGGGGCTTTCCAGACAAAACAGCAGAAGGTGGTTACCCTGACAAGACCATCACACTGAGTGCAGTGCAGATGGGGCCCGGGAAGTTACATCCCATAGAGTCACATCCTATTCACCCAACAATCTTATGCCACCAGAAAAAAATAACTGGGGAACAGCCAAAGAGAAAGGAACCCCCAACTCTGACATCTCAATGATGAAACACAGCTTGGGCATCCCTTATTCAAAATACTTGGGACTTGGCCAGGCACGGAGGTGGCTCACACCTGTAATCCCAACACTTTGGGAGCTCCAGGTGGGTGGATCACTGGAGGTCAGAAGTTCCAAAACTGCCTGGCCAACATGGTGAAAACCTCGTCTCTACTAAAAATACAAAAGTTATCCAGGTGTGGTGGTGTATGCCTGTAATCCCAGCTACTTGGGAGGCTGAGGCAGGAGAATCGCTTCAACCCAGGAGGCACAGGTTGCAACGAACCGAGATCGCACTACTGCACTGCAGCCTGGGCGACAAAGGGAGACTGTTTCAAAATAAATAAATAAATAAATGCTTAGGGCCAGAAGTCTTTTTGTTTGTTTGTTTGTTTTGAGGCAGAGTCTCGCTCTGTCACCCAGGCTGAAGTGCTGTGGCGCTATCTTGACTCACTGCAACCTTCGCCTCCTGGGTTCAAGCAATTCTCCTGCTTCAGCCTACTGAGTAGCTGGGATTACAGGCATATGCCACCACGCCTGGCTAAGAAGTGTTTTGGGTTATGGATATTTTTGGGTTTTGAAATATTGGCATTTTACTAGTTTATTTGCATTGTACTGGGTTAGCATCTCTGATCTAAAAACCTGAATTCTGAAATGCTCCAATGAGCATCTCCTTTGAGCATCAAGTTGGCCCTCAAAAAGCTTTGGATTTTGGAGCATTACAGATTTCAGATTTTCAGATTAGGCATATTAAACCTGTAATAATACTAACAGGAATTCACTCACAAGTTATTGATAAGATTACATGAGGGACTGTGTGTAAGTTCTCAACAAGGCACCAAGTAAATCTTGAGAACTAGAACTATTATTATTATTATTATTATTTGAGATGGAGTCTCATTCGGTTGCCCAAGCCGGAGTGCAGTGGTGTGATCTCACACCCAGCTAATTTCTGTGCCACCACACCCAGCTAATTTTTGTATTTTTAGTAGGGACGGGATGTCACCGTGTTGGCCAGGATGGTCTCGATCTGTTGACCTCATGATCCGCCCACCTCAGCCTCCCAAAATGCTGAGATTACAGGCATGAGCCACTGCACTCGGCTGAATTATTTTATATATATATATATATATATATATATAAACATATATATTTATATATATATACACATACACACACATATATACACATATATACACACACACACATATATACACATATACATACACACACACATATATATATACATACACACACACACACACACACACACACACATATATATTTATACACAGAGAGAGAGAGAGAGAGAGAGAGAGAGAGAGAGAGAGAGAGAAAGAGGCGGAGTTTCGCTCTTTGTGTCCCAGGCTGGAGTGCAGTAGCCCAATCTTGGCTCACTGCAACTTCCACCTCCCGGGTTCTAGCGATTCTCCTGTCTCAACCTCCAGAGTAGCTGGGATCACAGGCACCCACCACCACGCCTGGCTAATTTTTGTATTTTTAGTAGAGACAGGGTTTCACCATGTTGGCTAGGCTGGTCTCAAAATCCTGACCTCAGGTGATCCTCCCGCCTTGGCCTCCTAAAGTGCTGGGATTACAGGCGAGAGCCACCATGCCCAGCCAGAACTATTATTAATTTTACTACTGGCCAGCTGTGATGGCTCATGCTTGTAATCTCAGCACTTTGAGGGGCCAAGGTGGGAGGATCACCTGAAGGAGTTTGAGATCAGCCTGGCCAACATGGCAAAACCTGTCACTACCAAAAATACACAAATTAGCCGGGTGTGATGATGCATGCCCCTAATCCCAGCTACTCAAGAGACTGATGCAGGAGAATTGCTTGAACCCGGGAGGCAGAGGTTGCAGTAAGCCAAGATCATGCCACTATACGCCAGCCTGGGCAACAGAACAAGACTCTGTCTCAAAAAAAGGAAAGAAAGGAAGAAAGAAAAATAGATAAGCAATACATTTGATAACATCCACTCAGTAGGCTGAGCTCCTGGCTACTAAGGATGTCTGATGAGACATACACAGGAAAGGCACAATGGAATAGTGCCCTAGGAATATTGTCTGGGTTTCTACAGGAAAGCTATCTACTTCCATTTCAGGCATTTGATAAAAGCGGACACCATTGACTTTGAGTACCATCGACTGGTGAGACTGTAAAACGGAACCTAAGATATTCATTCCAAGAGGAGGAGGGAGCTAGAGAGGAACCTGAGAGGGACAGATTTGAGCACAAATGTAGCAAGCACAGAGCTAGTTGGCCCTCGCCTTCACAGGGTCTAACTCTTCTACTTACGCTTCTTTGTAGAACAGCATGAACCCCAAGAGATCTCGGAAGTCAGGGGGCCAATATGGCTCCCATTTCAGCAAGATCTTGTCAGAACTTGTCCGAATGGAAGAAAATTTAATTAATTCATTTTCACCTGGAAAATTTAAAACAAAAGGCAAAAGCGAGTTATTTCAGTATCATTTCAGACCAAAGAATGTGACCCCTCACTTCCTGGAGGGTATGTGAGAAGGGAGAGGTCAGTCTGCTATTCCCTTACGGGTCTCCTTCCCATGTGCCTTGCTAAGTGTGAATCCGGGGAGATTCAAAGGCAAGAACCAGTTTTGCAACTTGATCGTTCACGTAAGCCAATTACTTGGCCAGATACTCAATTGAATAAGAGCAATCTGTGGCCACGCAAGGACATCTGGCCAATAGTCATTGGGAGAACGGATTTTCAAGGGTGATTTTTTTTGTTTTTGTTTTTGCTTTTTTGAGACAGAGTCTTGCTCTGTCACCCAGGCTGGAGTGCAGTGGCACAGTCTTGGCTCATTGCAACCTCCTCCTCTTGGCTTCAAGTAATTCTCTCTCACTTTAGCCTACAGAGTAGCTGGGATTACAGGCACATACCACTACGCGCAGCTAATTATTTTTGTATTTTTAGTAGAGACAGGGGTTTGCCATGTTGTTGGCCAGGCTGGTCTTGAACTGAATGTTGCCTTGCACATTTTCTTGTAAGAATGAGATGGAAGGAGATGCAACTCCAGTGCAAATAAACCCACATGGAGTGAGTTTAGAGAGCCTGCAGATCATTACACATTGGAGAGACGCATCTAAGTAATGCTCTCTGCCCAGAAGGCAAACCCACTCCTAAACCTCACTCCAGCCTCGTTCTCTCTCTTTGCACTACAATTTTTTTTTTTTTTTTTTTT
>NW_016107368.1:2547083-2549595 GCF_001604975.1 Cebus imitator | reverse complement strand
TTTTTTTTTTGAGACAGAGTCTTGTTCTATCGCCAGGGCTGGAGTGCAGTGGCACCATCTCTGCTCACTACAAACTTCGCCTCCTGGGTTTAAGCAATTCTCCTGCCTCAGCCTCTCAAGTAGCTGGGATTACTGGTGTCCACCACTACGCCCAGCTAGGTTTTGTGTTTTTTTTTAGTAGAGATGAGGTTTCATTTGCCATGTTGGCCAGGCTGGTCTCGAACTCCTGACCTCAAGTGATCTGCCCGTCTCTGCCTCCCAAAGTGCTAGGATTACAGGCATAAGCCACTCCGCCCAGCCCTCGCACTACATTTTGACATAAGGAACTAACTCCTCATGAAGGGGTCACAGAAGCCCCTGGCAGCTCACTGCTCAGAATCTATCAGGGGCGTGCAGTCAGCAGGCAGCCTGCAGCTGCAGAAACTACAGGACCCGCTATAGCAACCCAGCCAAGACCTGACTCCCTGGGCAGCCTCCACCTACGACTGAGCTTGGTGGATGCCTGGCTGTCCCTTTGCAATGCAGAACTCTGCAGACAACCACGGCCTTGAGCTCTTTCTGGGTTTGTCCAAGACTCAGGGGTGCACCACTGTCTGAGGCTCTCCCAGCCCTATCTTCCTTCCTTCCCACTCTCTGTTCACAGAGGTCAGACCCATGCTGTTGTCAAAAGGCTCTTCCTGGCTGGACGTGGTGGTTCACGCCAGTAATCCCAGCACTTTGGGAGGCTGAGGTGGGCGGATCACCTGAGGTCAGGAGATCGAGACCAGCCTGGCCAACATGGCAAAACCCTGTCTCTCCTAAAAATACAAAAAAATTAGCTGGGCATGGTGGCATGTGCCTGTAATCCCAGCTACTCTGGAGGCTGAGACGAGACAATTACTTGAACCCAGGAGGAGAAGGTTGCAGTGAGCCAAGATCATGCCACTGCACTCCAGCCTGGGTGACAGAGCAAGACTCTGTCTCAAAAAAAAAAAAAAAAGTCTTCCTCTCTTTCATATTTAATAGGTATCACCCTCAATATATTTTCTGCATTTCTAACTTCAACTTGGCAGTTACTTCCCAGGAGATGCAGACTGATAGTTCAACTTTAAACTCTTCAGCGTTGGCCTGATACACATATAAGAAGGTGTTATTGGCCGGGTGGTGGCTCACACCTGTAATCCCAGCTCTTTGGGAGGCCGAGGCGGGTGGATCACGAAGTCAGGAGTTTGACCAGCCTGACCAACATGATGAAACCCTGTCTTTATTAAAAACATAAAAAATTAGCCAGGAGTGGTGGCGCATGCCTGTAATCCCAGCTACTCAGGAGGCTGAGGCAGGAGAATCACTTGAACCCGGGAAGCGGAGGTTGTAGTGAGCCGAGATTGCTCCACTGCACACCAGCCTGGGAGACAGAGCGAGACTCCATCTCAAAAAATAATAATAATAATTATAATAGGAATAAAGCACATAATAAATGTCATGCACTTGAATCATGCAGAAACCATCCCCGCCCCCACCCCCATTCCCAGTCTATGGAAAAATTGCCTTCCACTAAGCAGGTCAATGGTGCCAAAAAGGTTGGAGACCACCGACTTACAGGATGCTTGGTCCCCATTAGTCTTTAAGGCAATGTCATTCTTCTCCTGGCGCCCCTTGGTTCCTGAAATTTCTTCCATCTTGTGGATTTCTGACAAGCAGAGTTTGGGGTTATAGTGGAAGAAGAGTTTCCCCTGAGTGATGGTGAGGTTGTGTTTGCTCCAGTCCCAGAGCTGCCTCAGGTTCTGATTGTCCAAGGCATAGAAGGAGTAGTTCCTATGGAAATAACACACATCCAGTCATTCCACGGCTGGTCTTCGACAACTCCAAGAGGGTGTGGCTGTGCCTGGAGTTGATGTTGTTCGTGCCTCCTCCCTAATCCTACGCACTTGCTTGGCACATACTCAATACATATATGTCGAATGGGGATAACAGGGGAAGTTGAGGGAGTTTTCATGGCCAGGAAGGAGGCTCCACTCAGTCGTGAAGGGGGGTGGTGAGTCTGTGATGGATTGAGAAACAGGTTTTGCAGAAACCTATTTCTGCAAATAGGGGAAATATGGATGACACAGAGGAACCTAAGCTGAGCTCAGGGAATAGCAAAGTAGCCTATTTTGGCTAATAGGTGACAAGAAATAGCTGGAGTTGTAATGGACCAGACCCTCTAGTGTACTGCATGCCAGACCAAGACCAAGAATATGTGACCAATCCTCAATAAGCAGAAAGGAGCCATTGAAGGGTTTTTTTGTTTGTTTGTTTTTTGTTTTGAGACAGAATCTCACTCTGTCTCCCAGGCTAGAGCACAAACAATATAGTCTAAAGTCTATTGTTTAGACCACCTTCTCGAATCACTTACCAGCTCACATTGATCAGCATGTCCTTTTGTCCCTTTCCCCATTTGTGAGGCTGGGGCTGAGGCAGCCATCTTGTGACAATGAGGAGCACAAAGACGGAAAGAACCTGGGTTTTCCACAGACCTCCTGCCTATGAGTCA
>NW_016107368.1:2544199-2546263 GCF_001604975.1 Cebus imitator | reverse complement strand
AGGCATAAGCCACTGCGCCTGGCCAAAAGCATCCTTAAGTTTTTCTAACGCACATACTTCCTAATCAGCGCTCAGGCCATACAGAAAATCAGGCCCACATACCCGGCTTCCAAGGTCTCGCCTCGAATCAGACGCAACTTCCGAAAGAAGGCAAGTGATACCAGAGCGTAGGATCGGCGGATTTTTAGATACCCTGAAATTTCTTCAATGAGGCCGAGGTTGGCTTCTAGCTCAACTGCCAGATTGTCTAGGGAAAAGAGAGAATATGCAGTGGGTTTCTACAGAAAATATTTCGATCTTTTCATGATTCTCCATGGTGAGAAGATAACCCTCAGGCTGCAAACAATTGGACATACCCAGCTTAAAACTCATCATGCTTAGAACACAATCTGTGGTCCTTACCATTCCTATGGGCAAAGCATACTTACCCCTCAGGACCTTTGCACTGGCTCTTTCTGTCGCTCAGAATATTACTACACCATGTATCTGCTTGGCTTGTTCCATCATCATCTCAAACCTTCCTTTCCCACAGCAGAGACTTCTCTAAAATAGCAACCCCAGGCTGGGCACAGTGACTCACACCTGTAATCCCAGCACCTTGGGAAGTCGAGGCAGGTGGATCACTTGAGGTCAGGAGTTCAAGAACAGACTGGCCAACATGGAGAAACCCTGTCTTGACTAATACTACAAAAACAAAAACAAAAACTAAAGCAACCCCTGATATTCTGTGTTTCAGAGGTTGACAAATGACAGCCCACTGGCTCAATTCCACCTTTTTCGTAAATAAAGTTTCACTGGAATACAGCCGTGCCCACTAGCTGACGTGGGTCTATGGCTGCTTTCATATTACGACGGCAGAGTTGAGTGGTTATGACAGAGACTGCCCGGTCTGCAGGGCTGCATATATTCACAAAACAGCCCTTTGTAGGGAAAAGTTACCCACTTCTATTCCACCTATGACCCTGCTGCATTTCCCTTCACAGCACAGACCCTCACCTGACCTTACATTATCTGTTGATTTACTTATGTGCAAAAATCCATTAGGGCAAGGACTTTGCCTTGCTCACTGTCAGTATTCAATAAATGTTTGCTAAAGAAATAAACAAAGCAATGCCTTTTTTTTTTTTTTTTTTTTTGCCTGAGATGGCTTATGATTGATTGATTGTTGAGACATAGTCTTGCTCTGTGACCCAGGCTGGGGGCAGTGGTGCAATCTCGACTCCCTGCAACCTCTGCCTCCCAGGTTCAAGTAATTCTCCCGCCTCAGCCTCCCGAGTAGCTGGTATTGCAGGCACGTGCCACCATGCCCGGCTAATTTCTTATTTTTGTTTGTTTGTTTTTTGAGACGGAGTCTTGCTCTGTCACCAGGCTGGAGTGCAGTGGCAAAATCTCGACTCATTGCAACCTCCACCTCATGGGTTCAATGATTCTTCTGCCTCAGCCTCCCGAGTAACAGGCACATGCCACCACGCCTGACTAATTTTTGTATTTTTAGTAGAGACAGGGTTTCGCCATGTTGGCCAGGCTGCTCTCAAACTCCTGACTTCAAATGATCCGCCCGCCTCAGCCTCCCAAAGTGCTGGGATTGCAGGCATGAGTCACTGAATCGGCTTTTTTTTTTTTTTTTTAAATAGAGTCTTGCTCTGTCACCCAGGCTGGAGTGCAGTGGCACAGTCTTGGCTCATTGCAACCTCCTCCTCTTGGCTTCAAGTAATTCTCTCTCACTTTAGCCTACAGAGTAGCTGGGATTACAGGCACATACCACTACGCGCAGCTAATTATTTTTGTATTTTTAGTAGAGACAGGGGTTTGCCATGTTGTTGGCCAGGCTGGTCTTGAACTGAATGTTGCCTTGCACATTTTCTTGTAAGAATGAGATGGAAGGAGATGCAACTCCAGTGCAAATAAACCCACATGGAGTGAGTTTAGAGAGCCTGCAGATCATTACACATTGGAGAGACGCATCTAAGTAATGCTCTCTGCCCAGAAGGCAAACCCACTCCTAAACCTCACTCCAGCCTCGTTCTCTCTCTTTGCACTACAATTTTTTTTTTTTTTTTTTTT
>NW_016107368.1:2540609-2543189 GCF_001604975.1 Cebus imitator | reverse complement strand
TTATCCTTTTTTTTTTCTTTTGAGACAGAGTCCTGCTCTGTTGGGATCTCAGCTCACTGCAACCTCCGCCTCCCGGGTTCAAGCAATTCTAATAATAATAAAGATTGACAATAAATAGCAAGCGCTCCTGAGGATACGGAGCAATTAGAACTCTCATACATTGCTGGTAGAAATATAACAGGCTCCAACTGTTTCAACCACTTAGGAAAACAATCTAGCCTTTCCTCTTTTTTTTTTTTTTTAAGACAGAGTATTGCTCTGTCACTCAGGCTGGAGTGCAGTGGCAAGATCTCAGCTCACTGCAACCTCCACCTCCCGGGTTCAAGCAATTCTCCCGCCTCATCCTCCCAAGTAGCTGGGATTACAAGTGTGCACCAACACACCCAGCTAATTTTTGTATTTTTAGTAGAGATGGGTTTTCACCATGCTGGTCAGACTGGTCTCAAACTTCCGACCTCAGGTGATCCACCGGCCTTGGCCTCCCAAAGTGCTGGGATTACAAGCATGAGCCACTGTGTCCGGCCCGATGGTCACTTGTTATTAGTGACATCACTGTTGTTGCTACTGCTGTTGTTCTCACACCCCTGTGTGTTCAACTCTTTAGAATGATTTTTGTGGCTGTAGTATCATAAAGAATGTATCTGGTCTTCATCCCGGTTCTTGGCATACAGCCTCAGAAACCCTTGGAATTTTCTGAGTCATAGGAATGCTTTTGTTAGGAGTGTTAAGAATGTTGGGGTGACTTGTGGTAGGGGGGTCTAGATAACATTAGGGTGGGGGTTGGTCACCAGAAAGACCAACTGTGTGACTGGAGGGTTGGGGATTTTAGTCACCTGACCTCCAGGGAGGGGAGGGGGCTGGAAATGGCAGTGTTCAACCACATAGCCAAGGATTTCAATCAATCACGCCTAAGGAATGAGACTCCGGTTAAAACTCTGGACACTGGGATGGGTACAGTGGCTCACGTCTGTAACCCAGCACTTTGGGAGGCTGAGGCAGGCAGATCACAAGGTCAGGAGTTCAAGACCAGCCTGGCCAACATGGTGAAACTCTGTCTCTACTAAAAATACAAAAATTAGCTGTGTGTGGTGGTGCACGCCTGGAGTCTCAGCTACTTGGGAGGCACCACACCTGGCCAGGTTTACTTTCGTTCTGTGAGTTTTTCCAGCAAATTATCAAACCTAGAGTTTGTGGTAATCCTCCAATTTAGAGCCAGTTGGTCAGAAGTGTGGGTGATTGAGGGATCCCCAGGATTCTGCCAGTGTCTAAAGTAAGGGAAATCTCATGAAGGGCTGAGTCTTTTTTTCTTTTTCTTGAGAGACAGTCTCACCCTGTTGCCCAGGCTGGAGTGTAGTGGCACAATCTCTGCTCACTGCAACCTTCGCCTCCTGGGTTCAAGTGATTCTCCTGCCTCAACTTCCTGAGTAGCTGGGATTACAGGTGCCCACAACCACGCCTGGTAGAGACGGGGTTTCACCATGTTGGCCAGGCTGATCTTGAACTCCTGACCTCGTGATCTGCCCACCTCGGCCTCCCAAAGTGCTGGGATTACAGGCGTGAGCCACCGCGCCCAGCCCAGGGCTGGGCCTTAAACTTGTGGAGTCTGATGCTAACTTTTGAGGAGGATGGTGTCAGAAGGGCGTTGCGGTACACCCAGGTAGTGGCGGAACAGCTGAGGCAGAAACAAAATAGTGACGAAATGTTTGACCTCTTTTATTGGCTCTATTCTTATGATGTGGCAGGCGATGCTCTGAGCCTGGACTTGGCAAACAGTGGCCTAGGAGCCAAAGCCAGTTGGCCACCTGTTTTTGCAAATAATCTCCTACTGGAATATGGCCACACTTAATGGTTAGTATGTGGTTTCACCCTGCTCTCACGCTGCAAAGGCAGAGGTGAGTAGCTCCAACAGAGACCATATGGCTCTGACAGCTGAAAATATTTACTGTCTGGCCCTTGGCCAATCTCTGTTCCCAGCTGCAGGTATACATGAGTGAACAAAGCAGATAATGTGCTTTCCTTGTGGGAAATTATAAATGACCATGAGTTCCTTTTTTTGAGACGGAGTCTTGCTCTGTCTCCCGGGCTGGAGTGCAGTGGTGTGATCTTAGCTCACTGCAACCTCTGCCTCCCTGGTTCAAGCAATTTCCCTGTCTCAGCCTCCCAAGTAGCTGGGACTACAGGCACGCACCAGCACGTCTGGCAATTTTTTTGTGTTTTTAGTAGAGATGGGGTTTCACCACAATGGTCAGGCTGGTATTGAACTCCTGACTTCAGGTGATCCACCCATCTTGGCTGCTCAAAGTGCTGGGATTACAGGAGTGAGCCACCGCACATGGCCCAGATGGCCACTTTTAATCAGGGTCACTAGAATGGAAGCAGGAGCAAAGAGATTGTTCAAGGGGACTGGGTCAGACATGATGGTGAAATAGATGGAGTTGTAGACAAATCTAAGACCTCAGCTTAATTAGGAAGAAGTGAGGGAAGCCAAGAAGAGTCAAGGACTTTAGGTAACTCTCCCCTTCCCAATGGATGGCCCATACCCTTTGAAAACGTATTCATCACAAATATCTGGTCCGCCTC